>NC_037676.1:2287740-2383124 GCF_003255815.1 Theropithecus gelada
TCCTCCCCGTCCGCCCGCCTCGGCTCCCTCACTGCAGTCGTCCTCCCTGTCCACCCGCCTCGGCTCCCTCACTGCAGTCGTCCTCCCTGTCCGCCCGCCTCAGCTCCCTCACTGCCGTCTTTCTCATCCCTTCCAGTCTGTCTCAATCTCATGCATTTTCAAAACTGTCATCTTTATTCTTTCAAACCACAAAACATGCTGGGCGTGGTGGCTCATGCCTATAATCCCAGCACTTTGGGAGGCCAAGGTGGGTGGATCACCTGAGGTCAGGAGTTCGAGACCAGCCTGGCCAACATGGTGAAACCCCATCTCTACTAAAAATACAAAAATTAGCTGGGCGTGGTACCACATGACAGTAATCCCAGCTACTTGGGAGGCTGAGGCAGGAGAATTGGTTGAACCTGGGAGGCAGAGGTTGCAGTGAGCCAAAATCATGCCATTGTACTCCAGCCTGGGCAACGATAGCAAAACTCCATCTCAATTAAAACAACAACAACAACAAGCCCACAAACAGGTAAAATGCAAGAATCTTAAAGAGTCTTAAGAATCTTATTGACTAAGATTACAGGTGATTTTTATTTTCTTCTTTTTGCTCTTCAGTATATTCCAAATTTCTATAAGAAGTATGCATTCTAACTGTCAAAAGAAGTTTTTAAAAGATGTTTATACAGACTGACAGATAGTCTGGAAGAAAATACAATAAAATATTGGAATAATGGTTGCCTGTGCTTTTCTTTTGTATTTTCATATATTTTCCAAATTTTCTGTAATGGGCATGCATTACTTTTATAACCCACAAAATGAGGGCAGTTGTTGAAATTCTAACACCCATATCCCACCCTCAGCCAATCTGAACCTTTGTCTTACGGCCACCCTCCTGACTGTGTGCATACGTCACTTCCTACACCCCCATCTCCACCTGAAGAAACCCTGCCCATCCACCCAGTGCCATTTCAGGTAGAACCTTCTCTTTCCAGAATGTCAGATACAAAGCTGTCTTCTTGAAACCCCAAAGAATGTCCAAGCCCCCTTAACTCAGGCATGTACATAGTCTACCCTATGGAATGACTGCTGGCTCCCCTGTAACCCCCTCTCTGCAGTGAACTCTGAACATGGGGTCCACCTCCCTGGAGACTGTCACATAGCCCAGCATGCACCTTGTACATATGAGACTCCTCGGGTAGAAAAAATCTGCTGAATTAAACTGTAACACTTGGAAATTTTAACAGAGCATCTTTATCAATGTAGTATAGTTCATAATGGAGGGATTCCTAAAAATAAGAATGCCAGTTTATGGAGAATTCAGCCCATCCATTGAGGCTTCAAAAGTGGAAATTCAATGATTATACGGGGAGGGCAGGGAATGTAGAGTTAAACATAGAAAGAAAAAGAGCTCCCATTTCACCTCTCCCTTTCCTCTTCCAAATTCCTAGACTCTAGACGTGGATTCAGAAGTGCTGAATGGGGCATATTTCCATCAGACTTATGTGCTGAAACACTACTTGTGTGGCCTCGGGCAAGCACTCTGTATTCTCTAACCCTTTTTTTCCTCATTTATAAACTAGGAATAAAGAGAATATTACTCACAGTCACTGAGGGGATTTCATCTATGAGGTACTCAGTAAGTGTTCGTGTCCACTCTCTTCTCTCAGGCTCCCTGCCTGCGCCACCTCTGCCCTCCCCACATATGCAGGCACACCCTCTAAACCCCCTCTCAGTCCACCCGAGGTCACAGCGGCTCCTCTGGTAACCCTGATCTCTGAGAATCACAGCATGCTGTGGTACAGCCCCAGAGCCAGACCCCCGTCCTCAGATGAAAGGTACCATACTGCAGCCTCATAGCAGCCTCTCTGGACTCTGCCTGCAGAATTCCTGAGCCAGTTTCTCCATTTCTCAAGCATAGAACCCTCTGATTATCACCCAGCTCAGATGATCCCTCTCTAATGGCTACTTCTGAACCCACAGCTTTGCAAAAGCTTAATGCTTCTTCATATATTGACCTTCTTACCATCTCTTGCTCAGTATCACCAGCCAGGTCTTTGTCACCCAAAACCTGCAAAGAATCCAAGGGCAGATGAGTGCGTGTCTCTGGGTCACACACCGGGATGTCTGAAGCCTTAATTTGTCATCTAAAAAATGAGTAGAACTAAATTATTTATAACATTCCAGTTGGTCACAGAATGATCTGATGACTCTGTGGGATGAAATAAGGAGAATCAAAATCTTTTTTCCTCTTTTTTTCTTCTCCTCAACTTTAACTGTGACACTACAATTGTGATCAGTGGGTAAATAAAATTTTCCCTACAAACAGCAAGTAAGTGGGTATCTTTTTCTAAGAAAGAGTATGAAGAAAAAGGAAGTTAAGGGAAAGGAATAAAGGAGTTTGTATCCACCAAATGCCTGCTACGAGCCACACACGGGTGTCTCTGTACATGTGGAATCCCGTGATAACCCTACAAGGAAGATGCTACTAGCCCCTACTTAAGGATGAGAAAACAGAGATTCAGAGAGGTTAGGTCACTTGCCCAAAGACACAGAACCAAGAGAGACTCTGGATTCCCATGCAGGAAGACCTGGAATTCAAAGCCAACGTCCTTTCTGCTATACTTCCCTGGAAACGACTTCAGAAGCTGGTCTCTGTGGACCACTATGGATGCCTGCAAGCAAGCTGAATTAAGAGCCTCCCTGTGCAGACACAGGGTTTGAAGGATGGTGCTGTGGTATCGAATTATTCATTAGAGATTCAGCGACACCTGATAGATGACATGCAGTTCACATGGATCTCGGGAAGGGAGCATAATTTTATGGAGTACCCTATTAGAGCTGCATTTTCTGTAGTGGGCATTTACTTGATATCAATAAAGTACATGTAGAGTCAGGAGCACAGACACAGCACAACACATGCAGCGTGTTTCCAAGGTGCTCCTCTCCATGGCTCCCTGGCCTCTTCAAAGGCAGAAGGGTGACACCTTGATGAGACCTCTGACCAGGGCAACAAAGGGACCCTCAACTTCAGCTACAGTTGGATAGCTGTGAGTCCTTGATCAGAAGGTGGAACATAGGCAGAGACCAGAAATATCCTGAGCTCAACTCTAGAAAGGCAGCTCAGTGGATGAGAGACAGCCAGACCCTGGCCACAGACACACATTCCCAGACACCAACTTGGTGGCCTGGAGTCTCTTCCGGTCAGCTATCCAGGAAAGAAGAGAGCAGGGGAGGGGAAATTCAAAGACGGGGATTTCAGCTCTATGATGCTAGGAACAAGAAAGATGAACATGTGGCAAAAATGTAAACATTTCAGTGTATATTCTGTGCTCTTTATTTTTCTGAAAACCTACATCATGTTAAATAATTCCACAAGACACCTTCCTTATCCCTACTCTTGATTGAAAACTACAAAATTTGAAAATACCTTCCGCTAATAAAAGAAACCATATAGTAATTAGCGTCTGATTGATATTTTCAGTATTTGATGGCAACTAATTACCTTCTGTCCACATCATTCCTAATGCTGCTTTAATTTGATTAATTTTTCTTTTCAGCCCCTTCCCTAATTTAAAACGTGCTCATACGCACGTGTACACTCCACTGTACCTCTGCACTGTGATTAATGCAGCTCCAGGTTCTTTATACACATTGCTGTAATTCAGCCTTGACCCCAGGAATATTCTCTGAAGAGTACCAGGTCTGTATTTACCAAGAGGGGTCAAGAATCAGAATTCCAAGGTTGGAAGGGACCTTCCTTCTCATCTAGCCTCAATGCCCTGCAAATATTCACGACCCCTTTCATATCACAGCAAACAGCTGTTCAGTCAAAGCTCAAATTACCCTCTGCCTCTTGAAGTAGCCCACTCCCCTCTACAGAACTAATGAGAGCTTGAAAGCTACTCCTACATTGAATCAAACCCCTGGAATGTTTCTTCCTTCACTTTAATCCTCTCCTTTGAGATCACAGGGACAAATTTAGCCCCTCTTCCTCATGAAACCTGCCAACACTCTTACCTCTTGAAGACAACTCTGGTAACTCCATGGGCCTCATCGTCACCAAGCAGAAGCCAAGCTCCTTCATCTGCTCCTCATTCAACACACTTTGGGATCCACTTACTATCTGCTCTCCTTAGAATGTGCCCCACTGTGTCTGTATCTCTGAAGGACAGTGGAGCCACAGCTGCTCCCCAGGGATGGACAGGAGAGCCATGGATCTCTAGACAGAATGACCTCTGCTCGTGGAAGCCTGGGCCTCTCAAACCAGCTCCCTGGAGCAGCACAGTTCTCCCAGCTGCTGGAAGGCAAGTGGTTGTTAGCTGGACATGGTAACAATAAAGGATTAAATAGCCAGTAGCACAACGGTCCAAGAGAACCAAACTCCTCCTGAGGACCTGAGAGCAAGGCTGAGATCAGGCAGGCTGAGAATGAGCTGTAGAGCTTTAACAGGACCTGAGAAATATGCACATCAGCTGGCCTGAGGCAAAGAAAAGAAAGCTTAAGAAAAAAAAGATTAGATAGATTAGTTAGTTAGATAGATAGATAGATAGATAGATAGATAGATAGATAGATAGATAGATAGATAGATAGAACCCAGTTTGCCAAAGAGGCATCCTTTAGTAATTTTCTATATCCTAAATGTGTCTGTTCATGAGCACTGCCTTTTCTAAGGTTTTTGCAATTTGCTTTTCCCTACTAGGGTGGGTAGATCTATGGAATTCCAATGAGCCAATGATCATGACATTGCAGTAGGTGTTGATTAATACAGTAGAATGCTCTCAGCTCCGGCTTAATCCTAAGAGAAAACATAGCATATATGGATGTGGGGAAGAGGTCCCAGATGAAGAAATTTCCATGAAAGGTCCCCAAAGCAATCTGCTGCCACAATGGGACCCTCTTCTTAGCATTCTTGAGAAGCAGTAAAACATCAGCGGATCAGCCTGGATCACTCCATTTCATCCCAGAAGGAACAGCAGAGCTGGGAGAACTATTAGCGAAAAGTCAAGCCTTTCATCTATCACATTCAAAACCGAGGCCTAGTCAAGAGAGCTGGTTTGAGATACTCAGTGTTTTCATCACATGTGACCCCTCCCCCATAGTCACCTGATCAGTCACCTGCTGTAGAAATGGGGTGAAGAAAACACTAGAAGCTGGGGTTCTCTGCCACTAGCTTAGCCAAATCTCATAACAGGAACCATGAGGTCCAGAGGCTAAGAAATAACTTGACTAGCATCATGAGCTCTTCCCCAAGTTACTGTGCAGTGAATCTGAGGAACTTAACACTTCCCATTTCTCCTATGGCACGCCATACAGTTGTTTACACCTTATTTCTTTCTGGCATGGATAGAATACTTCCTCTAACACTTTTCTACCTCCCAACCATTCTCCTCTCTTGGAAATCTCTGCCTTTCAGCATGGCTTGGCACCCGGTAGATGGTCAGTAAACACTAGTTCCCTTCACCTAGCACCTGCACCCTGCGTCCCTCCTCTCTGAGGCCCCGGAGTGTCACTCATCCAATGAGTACCCAGAAAACTAGGCTGGTGAGACATCTACACCAAATCGAGAGCTGTCACCATAAAGAGCATCAGCCCATCAACAGCTAAAGCCTACAGAAGTTTCCAGAGGTTTCCTTGAGACTTCCTCTTCAAGTCCCTCTCTATGACTTTTTGCTCCTCTAGTCAAACCTAAACTTTTAAAATTAGTTCTTACTCAACTCTGGGCACATTAAATAAATGAATACCAAGAATTTTTCCCACTTCTATCGACAACGTGAAGACTGTGATTCATCTAACAAGTATTTATATTCAGGGCTTATATCTGAGACTAGGCCCTGGTAATCCAAGACCAGTTCCTATCATCCAAAAGCACAGGCAGAGATGGGTAATCCATTCAATCTCTAATCGTAACGCAAGGCGATAAACCTTATCCCATGAACAAAGACACAAAGAAGGGTTGAGGGGGAAGGACTGAGGAAAGTCACAGAGACTTCAAGGAAGAGTAGCATTTCAATTGAATACGTGGGAGGGTGTGAAGTGGTTAGAGTAAGGGATGAGACGACAAGGCCTCAACACAGGTTGAGTGAGAAGTTGTATGTATGTATGTATGTATTTACTTATTTTTGAGATGGAGTCTCACTCTGTCGCCCAGGCTGGAGTGCGATGATGCGATCTCTGCTCACTGGAACCTCCGTCTCCGGGTTCAAGCAATTCTCCTCCCTCAGCCTCCGGAGTAGCTGGGATTACAGGCATGCGCCACCATGCCCAGCTAATTTTTGTATTTTTAGTACAGATGGGGTTTTGCCATGTTGGCCAGGCTGGTCTCGAACTCCTGACCTCAGGTGATCCATCTGTCTCAGCCTCCCAAAGTACTGGGATGATAGGCGTGAGCCCACCTCACCTGGCCGTAGCAGTAGTATTCATTTTAAAAAGGCTAGTAGAGTAGATTGAAATTAGGTTCTACAGGACCTTAAATGTCAGACTAAGGAGTGCAGGAATCTTTCTAGTGACCAAGATTTCCCCAGCAAAGGAAAGACATGATCATAGCTGTACTATTAGGAGTGTCTCTCTCTGACGGAGAAGTAATCAAATCTCGTAGAAATGAGGTGGTGATGAATCCAGGGACTCTCAGTAGAGGGACTCTCAGCTCTGTTCACTGGCCTCCATGCACAAGACTACTACCTGGTCCAGCCCCCATCTCTAACCCATTAAAGAGTGTGCCCTCTCTGTCCTTGAGAAAAGGGGACCCAGATAATTTTTTCTGGTAATAGTTGAAGCTGTGGTTTAAACAGGAAAATCAAGGTCTTTTGTGAAAAAGGAGAATACAGTTGTTTGTTTGGGAAGGGTATGAAGAGGTATGTGGGGAGTAGCAAGAGACTCCAACCTGGTTTCTTCAAATCTGGTCTCACACCCTCATGCCATTCTTCACATTGAGGCTGGAGCAATCATTCTAAAATGCAAAGATGATCCTATCATTTCCATAGTTCTTGATGCCCTTTGTAAAAAGTGTAATTTTCTTAATCCAGTTTATAGCTAAGTGGGTGAATGGTGACACCAGATAACCACAAGAAGAATTGGTTTGGTGGGAGAATGAAGCTACTATATGTTGAGGGCCTAGCTATGATGTGCCCATCACCACCCTATAAAACATATATATTCTATACCATTTAGACCTGCCTTGCCAAAGAGATATAATTATCTCCATTGAACAAATGATGATCCTAGGATGCAGACTGTAGTGATTTGCCATGGACCTAGAACTAGTGAGACGTAGAGCTGGGATTTGAACCCAGGTGTGAGTCCAAGCCTGTGTATTCCATCTCAACACACTGTCACCAAAACCCATTTGTTCTAAAAGGAATTGGGAGTGGGGAAATGAAACAGGGGTGGTCTTTGAGCAAGATGGGTCTTCACATTTTACATTAATCTTTCTCCCCACCCAAAACCTTTTGTACCATGGTCTTGATTTGACCCCTGCATTTAACCCTCTAGATTTGGTATTCATCTTAATTCCACCCCTACAATTTTTCATCAAATTTGTGGTCATTATTTCCTCAAATACATTTTCTGTCCCAGTACCTGTCTGGGCTTCTGGTGACACTCCAATTGCACATACATTACACCACCTGGCATTCTCTCACAATCACTGAGGATCTGTTCATTCCATAAAAAGTTTTTCTCTATGTGCTACAGTTTGGATAATTTCTATTGACCTGTCTTCAAAATCACTGACTGAAACCCAAATTTGGCTGACAACCAGTATCTGACATTCTATCCCAGTGGTCTGTGGAGGTAAAAGAGTTAAAAGATAGATGGAAATGCTGGTTTACTTCATTAATACCTTTTAGTCTTATTTCAAGCACTGATTTCATATTCTAAATCACATTACAATGTTCCTTTGACCTGTGCTCCATTCCAAGTGTACCAGAAGTACAATCTGAAGTGCTTCTCAACTTCAACTCTCATGAAATGACCCATTTTGTATGAGATCCAACGCAAACTTTCAACATGATTCTGAGTAGTTTAATTCAAACCACTCTATCTAAAAATGCAAGTAATATTGACCTGTAAGTAAAGTGATAATAATACCTAAATACTCTCTGGGGACTTGTATCTGTGTTTTGCTAGTGTCACTTTTTATAAATTTACTTTTTAATTGACAAATACAATTTTATTTATAGTGTACAATGTGATGTCTTGATATATGTACACACTGTGGAATAAGTAAATTACGCTAAGTAACATACTTATCACCTCACACACTTATTGTTTTGTGGTGAGAACATTTAAAATCTACTCTCTTAGCAATTTTCAAGTGTACAATATATTATTATTAACTATCATCACCAAGATCTCCAGAACTTATTCTTCAAGTCTAACTGAAACTTTGTACCCTTCAACCAACATCTCTCCAGCCCCTGGTAACCATCATTCTACTCTCTGCTTTGATGAGTTTGACTTCTCCAAAAATTCCACATATAGGCGAGATCGTGCACTATTTGTTTTTCTATGCCTGGCTTCATTTAGCATAATCCTCCAGGTTAATCCATATTGTTGCAAGCGACAGGATTTCCCCCTTTCTTAAGACTGTCTGGTATTCCATTGTGTATATGTACTGCAGGTTTTAATCCACGCACCCACAGATAGACATTGTATCTTGGCTGTTGTGAATACTGTCTCGATGAACATGAGAGTATGAATATCTCTTTGAGACAGTGATTTCATTGCCTTTAGATATGAAGAAGTAGAATTGTTGAATGATATAACAGTCCTGTTTTACATTTTTTTACAAATCTCTATACTGTTTTCCATAATGGTTGTACCAATGTAGAATCCTACCAACAGTGAGAGTCCTCACAACACTTGTCATCTTTTGAATTCTTGATAATAGCCAAGCTAATGTGTCATTTAAAAGGGCTATTTAACTTCTTAAAACAGAGGGAAAGAAAACCTTACAAAACTATGAAAATATGGCATTTGAGAAAGGTCTACAAGGCCTAAAGCTTTATTATTATTATTTTTCATTAAAAGCGGTTATGTTCAAGCCAAAAGTACTGAAGTAGGAGGCAACAGCTTCCTAAGTGGTATTCCTGCTGCATCTCTCACCAATCTAAACATGCCATCTTCAACAGGGCAAAGTGACTTAAAAAAAAAAAAAAAAAAAGTCACGTCACACCTCTGCCTTAAATCCTCTAGACTTCCTATAGCATGCAAAATAAATGTTAAAGTCCCCACAATTACCCACAAATTACCCATGAATTGCCCTTCATGGTCTCCTAGTCTCTGACCTCAGCTGCTCCGCCTCCTCCCTTGCTGATCACAGGCCAGCCACACAGGCCTCAGCCAGGCCACTCCTGCCTCAGGGCCTTTGCACTTGCCTTCCTTTTGTCTGGGACACTTTTTCCATAAATCTCTGCAAGACAACCTCTCTCACCTCTCTCAGGTCTTTTTCATTCATGCCTTCCCTGACTGCATTATTTTAAATTACAATCCCTCAACGATAGCCTGTCATTTCCTATTCTCTTCCCCTGCTTTATTTTAATCAACAGCACTTATCATAATCTGACATGCCATATGCTTTACATATTTACCTAATTTTCTGTCCCACCCTACTGGAGTATAAGCTCCTTGAGAGGAGAGAGATTTTTGTCTCCTGTTGCAATAAATAAACCATCTGATGAATATGTGAATAAATCATCTCAGTGCCAGACCATTAACTAGTTCTGCCATTAACTAGTAGCCTTACCCTGGGGAAGTCAATGTCTCTGAGCCTCAGTTTTCTCATCTCAGAGTTAAGTGTAAAGAACAAATATATATATACACACACACACACACATATATACATATATATACACATACACACACACATATACACATTTTTTTTTTTATAATATGGAGCTTAATATACACATGGGAAAGCTGGGTGGTGCTGGTAGAAGTGTTTAACAGCCTCTTCGTTGCGAGGTAGAGTAAACACGTCTTATATGGGAGAAAAAAGGGGACAAAAACTTCAATAGAGTTACCGAAACCTTCACGGCAATTGAAAAGCTATTTGTCATTCAGTTGGTGCAGATGCCTGGTCATTTCTTATGCGTCACTGCAGACCTATGTATTAGGATTGGCAGCAGGATGAAAGCATGCACCAGCTATTCGCTCGGGAAGGCAGCTCTCATTTTCTGCCCATGGGAAAGTAGAGCCCCACACAGACTCCATGCCAGTGGGCTTTCCCCATTATGTAGCCACCCCACTGCATATCTGTACTGAAGAGCTGTCAACGTTAGGCCTGGTCAAAGACACACCTGCCAGGCACAAGTGGCAGAATTATGGAAATCAGGAAACTGGAAAAGGGTCATCACATTAAAAGATGGTTGAGATTCAAAGGACTGTATAGGGGTTTTTAGGAGAGAACAGACATATGGCCAAAAAAATAAGATTTCTTTTCCTACAAAAACACAGCGCTGATTCACCCTGAGTAGGCTTGGTTCTTGAAGGCCACATCTGAGGATGTGTTCACTCAGCTTATGCTAAGCATATTTTTGAAAGATCGTTTTGAGTTTGTTCATGGTAATGTCTACCATGCCGTATCACTGATTATTTCCATATTATCATGAATGTTGGAATCTCAGCTGAAATCTGTAAGTATATAGGGTGGGACCTACATCAGAAGGACATCCATCTGCAGGCACCACTGTGGCTCCCAAGGTCAGTGCGCTCAGCAAGGAAATTTGGTCTTGGTCAACTATAATTCTTTGTCTAAGTCTGGAACACTGATGACCCAGGATGATGAAAAGTGTCTCTCCTAATAACACCTAGTGGTTATGAACACATAATAATACAATTATCATGGGCTTTTAAGACTCTGTACATAAGAATTTAGGGAAAGTTCACAGGTTCTTGCATCATTGTTCACACTATTTGGGCCTAAGGTATGCCAAGCTAAATGTCTATTTCTCCATATGGTTCAACCATGTTGCTTTAACCGAATCCCACTTCCTAGGCTTTCAGTGGTAACATTCCCAGTTATTCCTGGAAAAATAGAACTGGCACTGTTTGATTTTGATTGCCTACCAGGAAAAAAAAATGTGTACATTGTACTGGACCTAACAAATTTCATTCATGGGAATTGTTTTATTTTTATTTACCTTATTCATACACATTGTTCCAAAAAAGAATTTGAGAACACTTACAAAAATATATACATGAGATATGTATAAGATTAAAAAAGGAGTGGGTCAGTAAATATCTCCCCTTCTTGAATCCCCAAATATTTGGCAGTGATAACCACGGACAGTTTTACCTACACCTTCTGTGAGAACTGGAAGTATGGAAAATCTACTCTGGAGAGTGTCTTCTGCTACCCTCAAACTCATTCACAATTATTTCATTCACAATTATTAAGCAGAGGCGTGAAAAAGCACTCCAGGTGCAATGGCCCAGCTGTTAATCTTCGCTGTGGGCAGCATCCCTGAGTGGGCTTTGTACTTTCTTGACTGCTTCTCCATTTCTATCATTTCAGCATTTTGAAGGCATTCCACATCTAGAAGCAAGACCTCCTCCAACCCTCAGGCCCTCTCTGTAGTTGCTTTTCTAAACCTGAGATACTGAGGATCAGGACTCAAACCTGCACTGCAGCACGTCCCCTGGTCACAAGATCTGGGGAGAGGACGACAGAGAAGATCGCTGCTCTGTGGAGAGAGCTTTGCCTGAGAACCTGCCTTCTGCCACCTGACAGTGTGCCTGCTTCTTGCTTTACTCAAATCTGTTGCAGCAATCTGTGTACTGTGGCTCTATTTTCAAGTATTCACCCAACTGGTTACAAATTTCAATAATCTGGTTAAATGCCCAAGTGAAAATGGTCATTCCGTCAAATTAAGGAGGTTTCTATCCCTTGTTAAATGGCTTTTGACTTAAACCACTATCCACACATATGCTTTGACTGGGGAATATACACTTAAAGCCATGCTCAGATACACGGAGCAAAACAGCAGGTGCGGAGAATCACCGCTTATCCTGCTTTCTTCAGCAAACTGGACCTCACAGCAACCAAAGAGTGGATAAAGAGAAGTCTCTATTTATAGAAATATTTCAGCTCACAAATTTAAAAAATGCTAGAATTAAAATATTTGCAGTTTCCAAGCAAATAATGGATTGAGACAATGATCAGTAAGGGGTTGCTAACTTCACCAAAAGAAAAGGAACCAGGGCCGGGCACAGTAGCTCACACCTGTAATCCCAGCACTTTGGGAGGCCAAGACGGTGGATCACCTGAGGTCAGGAGTTAGACACCAGCCTGGTCAACATGGTGAAACCCCATCTCTACTAAAAAACAAAAATTGGCTGGGTGTGGTGGTGGACGCCTATAATCCCAGCTACTCAGGAGGCTGAGGAGAATTGCTTGAACCTGGGAGGCAGAGGTTGCAGTGAGCTGTTGCGCCACTACACTCCAGCCTGGGCAACAGAGTGAGATTCTGTTTCTGAATGAAAGAAAAGAAAAGAAAAGAAAAGAAAACAAGACAAGACAAGAGAGAGGAGAGAGGAGAGAAGAGGAGAAGAGGAGAAGAAAAGAAAAGGAAAGGAACCAGGTATTAAATGCCTCCTGAATGAAACACACCACCACTTACAGATGCTGATCAGGCCTCTAACTCTTGGTTTGTAGAAAATACAAGAGGACAAATGAACATGATTATCTGGTCAAGACTGAAGGAAATAGGACAGGCTGAATTATTTAATTTCTTAAACAAATAAATAGCAAGGGAAAGAGAGAGAGAGAGAGAAAGAGGAGTGAACTTACAGATGAAAAGAAACCATATCAACCAATTGCAATGTATAGGCTATCTGGCTCATGATTCAGCGAAACAGTTTTAAAAAACATTTATGAGACAACAGGGGAAATGGACTCACTGGAGATCTGATGATATTTAAAAAGTATATTTTAGGTATTAAAAATCCATCTTATCTTTTAGAGATATATACCAAAATATTCATGGATGAGTTGATAGGGTAGCTGAGATCTGCTTTAAATATGCTAGGATAGAGGAGGGGGAGGGAGTGGGGATGTAGACAAGGCATATTTAGCCATAACTGAGACCTGTGGAAGCTGAGCGAGCAAGGCTTCATTATACTAAGCTATTTTTGTTTGAAATCTTTCACAATTGCAAAGTAAAAAACAAATATCTTTTAAAACTCAACTGAGAGAAATGATATTGACAGAAAATCTCCTAAAAGATAGCTGGTCCATTGCTTGTTTTAGATGTAATACAACTAACTTCTGGGTTAAACCAGAGCCACCAGACAAACATGCTAGCAACTGCAGGGATGCAAAGGTCAAATTGTCCCTTGTTGGGAGAGGGTCACAAGCCCAAAGGGAAGAGCAGTGTGACAAATAGCCACGAGACTCACGCACTGCTCACTCCAAGGGTGCCATCAGCAGTGCTGCGGAATGCCTTGCAGTACAGTGTCCTCCTAAGTACTCTTGAAAGAAATTTCTTTCTGGTTCCAGAATCCAAAATATGTGTGATTCCCCCAAGCATGTACATTTTTAGAATCAGTAAGTAAAACTGAAATCCATCACTGTTTCACACCCATTAGGATGGCTATAATTTTTAAAAATAAATAAATAACAAGGGTTGGCAAGGATGCAGAGAAATTGGAACTCTTGTGGTTAGCTGGTGGCAATGTAAAAGTATAGCCGTTGTGGAAATGATATGGCAGCTCCTCAAAAAATTAAACATGGAATTACCATATGCTCCAGCAATTCCATCTCTGGGTATACACCCAAAAGAATGGAAAGCAGGGACTTGAAGAGAGATTTGTACACTCAGGTTCATCGCAGCCTTATCCACAACAGCCAAAAGGTGGAAGCAACTCAAGTACTGATTGACAGGTGAATGGATAAACCAAATGTGGTCTATAGATACAATGGGATAAGAAGGAAATTTTCATACACAGTGAAACATGGATGAACTTTGAAGACATTATACTAAGTAGAATAAGCCATTCATAAAAGGGTAATTACTATATGATTCTATCTATAGGAGGTCCCTAGAGTAGTCAAATTTAGAGAGACAGGAAGCAGAATAGGGGTTACCAGGGGCTGGGGGAAGGAGGACTAGACAGAGCTTAGTGGCTATGGAGTTTCCCTTTGGGAAGATAAAATAATTCTGGAGCTAAATGGTGGTGATGGCTGTACAACAATGTGAAGGTACTTAACACCACTGAACCATATGCTTAAAAAATGGTTACAATGATAAATTTTATATTATGTATATGTTACCACAATTTTTTAAAAATGAAGTCCATCATGCAACCAACTGATTTTTCTTCATGTTGTTGCTAGGAAACATAGAGCCAAATTTATGATCAAGCTTTATAAATTATGTAAGATTATGACATGCATTCTTTGCGTATTTCATTTCACTTACTTTTCCTTTGGCCTAATATTTACCTAATTCTAATGCATGTTAGCTGGCTCTGTCTTGCATATATTTTAATTTTCCTTTAATCCATTTTATAACAAGGCCCAAGATAAATGGCTGGGGAGAGTGAGAACAAGAAAAAGAATATTATGTTTTATATTATCTGCATTTGATCCTTGATTGCTCTGTATTTTTCTTAAAAATGCTAGTTGGGTTAAACTTAATAATGAGTAACTTTTTTAGTTTTAGTTGTTCTCTATACCTATGTTTCTCTTCTTAAAAAATTTAATTAACAGAGAAGCAATAGAAAATATTTGTTTCTCCTGCACATCCTGTTGAATGTATTTTCTCTGTAGAAATTTAAGAAATGTCCACCACATTTGTAAAATAAATCTCTCTCTCGTCAAAACTTAAAGGTAAAAAGGTCAGTCAAGTGGGTGGTCGCTGTACACTACTGCAAAGAGTGAAAAAATTAGCCACATCTGATCAGCTCTACAGTTGAGGCCAAAAGAGAAATACAGTATTTTCTGAGAGCTCTGTATTGACACAGAAGCAAACAACCAGTCTCACTTGGACAAGTGGTAAGAGTGAGGCTGACAGAGAGTTTAATAATATGGGCTTCTCAGTATCCAGCCAATATTAGGTGAGTTATCAACTAATGCTGTCTGTTATCCTTCAAAATCCCCGAGTTACGGGACTCATCTGGTGTTATGAAGGAGAGGTGATGGATCCCACAGAGCCTAGTGATGTTGGCATCACTCTCCCAGGGACTTGATCACAGCTCATCCAGGGTGAGGAGAGCAGGTGGTCCGCCAGGGAGCACCTGTCCGTCTGGTCTGTCATCCCTATGCCAAGGGCTTGATGCATCATTTCCTGACACTCTGACAACAGTCCTAGGAGGCAAACAGCTTTCTCGTCATGTTACAGATGAGAGATGGGGCTTAAGAAGGTGGGAAAAACTTGTCTAGAGTCAACAGGATTATAGGACTCCAGTGACCTCTGGGAATTCTGAATTCTTTACAGACTCCTCCATAACCTTTTTGTGGGAGGACGGCTTCACTTTCTGGTTCTTACTTACAACCCAAATGGGTGAAGTTGATGGATAAGTGATCTCTATACCAGTGAAGTGTTATTATATGAAACATTATCTAATCTACTCCCCTCTACAATGAATTCTGCGCCATCCTCCAACCTATAGTGCACGTTCCACGCTCTAAACATCCAAACCCACCCTCCTCTGTGACTCCATAACTTGTTCTTTTCTGGACCAGCCCAGGTCAATGTGGCTGCACCATAACAGCCCATGCTTTCCAAACCAAAAGAGATTTTCGACACAGGTTTTCAAAGGTCTCTTTCTCCTTCTCTATATTATCTGACTTCTCTACACTCAAGAAGAAAATAAAAGTTGAAATCATGCACAGGATATATAAAATAAAATGCATCTTAAACCATGTCTCCAATGACCATTGCCCCCTCAAGGTGCTTGAAATTACCCAGGGAGGAAGGCCTAATTTTTATCTCCCCAAGTGCTCTACCATTTAAGAACTTTGCATCAGCTAGCAGCCGGCAGTTCTGACCGTCTTGTGAATTTAGATTGTTTGGCTAATTATAAACACATTACAATGTCATTTGTTCTGGCCTTTTTCCTGGAATGAGTGGTTGCCCCTCCAGAGCTCACAGAATGGGCTTCAGTAGTTTTCAGTCAAGATTCAGGGAGAAATTCACCACACCGGGACTCGGTTATTTACCAACATCATGCTGGATGTGTGCCAGTGAGACACCAAGACACTTCCCTTTGAAGTCTGACATATTGCCGGCTGCTTCCAATGATGTTTTCTTGGCTGGCAGACAAATAACCGGGGCTGATTCAAAACTCACCTCCCACTCACGCCAGGGGGGAAACAATTTCTTGTGATTGGTTCATCTTACATGGATCTCACTCTCCTTGGAGGGGCCGAAGGTGAGTACCCCAGAGAGGTGCACGTCTCTGGGCTGCTGTCAGCCGCGGGCCCCTGCTCTGGGACCAGTCCATCCACACAGCTGTTCAAGAAAAGGTCCCGTGAGCACTCGGCGCCTTAGGCTGTCAACAGAGATGTGCCATGTGACAAACAGCACATTTTCCTAAGGCCTCGGCTTGGCTTTTGCTCCCCCCACTTGTTTGAAAAATCTTCAGAGAATCTGACCCAAAAAACATGTTTTCCAGTGGTTTGTGTTCAGAGAGACATTGCCGTCAGGTTACTGGGAGCCTAAAAATTCACGACAATCCAAAGAATTTGCAGAGGTACTTCTGCTGTTGCTGCTTGGTATCAATTTCTGAACATTAAGGTTTCTCACTGCAGAATTTTACCTTTCACCAAATAGCCTGGACACGAGTTCCTAAATGGTACAGGTTCATACCTTCAGATCCAGCAATCCCACTGCTGGGTATGTACCCAAAAGAGAGGAAATCAGTGTATCGAAGAGACCTCTCCACTCCCAGGTTTGCTGCAGCAGTTGTTCACAATAGCCAAGATTTGGAAGCAACCTAAGTGTCTATCAACAGAAGAATGGTAAAGAAAATGTGGTACCGGGGGAGGCTGATGCAGGTGGATCATGAGGTCAGGAGATCAAGACCATCCTGGCTAACATGGTGAAACCCCGTCTCTACCAAAAAGACAAAAAAATTAGCCAGACGTGGTGGCACGCGCCTGTCATCCCAGTTACTTGGGAGGCTGAGGCAGGAGAATTGTTTGAACTCGGGAGGCAGAGGTTGCAGTGAGCCGAGATCACGCCACTGCACTCCGGCCTGGGTGAGAGCGAGACTTCGTCTCAAAAACAAAAAAAAAGAAAGAAAATGTGGTACACAATGGAGTACTCCTCAGCCATAAAACAGAATGAGATCCTATCACCTGCAACAACATTGTTAAGTGAAATAAGCCCGGCACAAAAAGACAAACATCATGTGTTCTCACTTATTTGTGGGATCTAAAAATCAAAACAATTAAACTCATGGAGATGAGAGTAGAATGATGGTTACCAAAGGCTGGGAAGGGTAGGTAGTAGGGGTACGCGAGAAGATGGGGATGGTTAATGGATGCAAAACATAATAGTGAGAAAGAATGAATGAGACCTAGCATTTGATAGTACAACAGGGTAACTATAGTAAGAACTGTATATTTAAAAATAACTAAAAGAGTATAATTGGATTGTCTAACACAAAGGATAAATGCTTGAGGGGATGGACACCCCATTTCCATGATGTGATTACTACACATTTCATGCCTGTCTCAAAACATCTCACATGCCCCGTAAATACATACACCTACTGTGCACCCACAAAAATTTTAAATTAAAAAAATAAATAATGATGAGTTCAAAGAATTTTGAGTTAGCAGAATTTTTTTTTTAATGTTTCAATGTTCCAAAACAAAGTCAATTCTCAGTAATTGAGAAGAAAGGGTCTTAAAGGCTACATAGCCACTTCTGAACTGGTTAAGGATGACCACTCTAGCATCTGAATATCTCAAGTAATGAAGAAATAATTACCCTACATCCCTGGAAAGTATTAGTACAATATTAAAACTGCAACTGTAAAATCAGATCCATTCCCTTACCCTTACTGAATTATCATAAACTAGGTTTTATGAATATGAACTAACTTTCAAACTGAAATTATTCAGAAAGAATACAACAATATTTATTGAATATAATCTCCAAAGTTAGCATAACTACTAGTGTGGATGTGACATTATATACAATCCAATCTACGTCATTGAAATTTTTTCATTTGTTCACTTTATTTTGTCTATCCAAGTTCATTATTTTTCCATTTCTACTTAACTCAGTGCGTATTTACTATTCTTGCTTCAATATTTTATAATATATGACCTCATTACAGGGACACATTATATCCTAGCTACCTAATATCCTCCAGGTTTATCCCTCATTATTTCAATATAATTGTTCATAGCACCCTTTTCACTCTCAAATGTATCCTAGTTTGGATGACAAATTTATGTTCAAAGATAGTAAAGTTTACTTTTTTTTTCCAGACAGAGCCTCGCTCTGTTACCCAGGCTGGAGTGCAGTGGCACGATCTCGGCTCACTGCAACCTCCGCCTCCTGGGTTCAAGTAATTCTCCTGCCTCAGCCTCCCAAGTAGCTATGATTAGAGGTGTATGTCACCACGCCCAGCTAATTTTTTGTATGAAGTATTTTTTAATTGTACCAAAAATCTTCACAAATTAAGCTTGGAATCCCCCGCCCTGCATTTTCCAGTCTTTTCAATTAGTAAGCTTTGACTTTCTTGTGAAATTACATCTTCTTGACTGTGGAGTATTTTTAAGGCAATGAGTAGCTGGTCTGTGCTGAGAACAAACACCTCCACAGAGGCTGGAACCAGGCCCTCCACGTGGACAGAGTGGCCTGTGGTCAACGGACTGTCACTTTCATTAACATATTGACAGCCAGAGAAAACCTTTCTAAGACAGGCCCAGCAGGGTGGCAAAAGATATTCTCATATCTGAGGAAACCTCGGCCATGTTTCTTTAATCTCTGAGTGCCTCAGTTTATCTGCCTATAAAGGAGCACAATGATGCCCACTACACAGGGCGGGCGCTCTAAACATCAAAGGGGTGAGAGCCAAAGGGCACTCACAGCCACCAGGAACAAAGACAGGAAGTAATTGCAAAATGTGTGGCTCCACTTCCAGCTTGCAAGCAGAGGGCTCCCACTGACTTGAAAGAGAGCATCACACACAGGCAGGAGAAGCCCCCAGGAGGACCAAGCCTATTACCTTTGTTCTCATTGTCTGAAAGGGCAGAGGAGAGGGAGAGCCACAGAGGAAGCTAAGAATGGTGGGGGCAGAAAAACAAGACCAGAAGAAAAACTAACTGTTGGGCTACAAAAGAAAATCTGTGAAGACTGTAGGCCAGGGACAGTTTCTAAGGAATCATCTATCTATTCTCTGATCCCTTGATATGACCCATTCATGCATTTCTCACATTGGAATGCCTTTATCCCACACTCTATCTGTCCTTCCTGACATTTCACATTCTAATCTAAAAGCTTCATGGCAGTTCAATAGTCATTTGTAGAGCGGATTAAATTTCAAAGTTCTTATGTTGGTAGCATTCTAAAGGTAAGGTATATTCAAATGATTAACCAATAGATAATGACATTGTGGCCAGGTGCAATGGCTCATGCCTGTAATTCCAGCACTTTGGGAGGCTGAAGCGGGAGGATCTCTTGAGGTCAGGAGTTCAAGACCAGCCTTGCCAACATGGAAAAAACCCCATCTCTACTAAAAATACAAAAAAAAAAAAAAAATAGGTGGGTGTCGTGATGCATGCCTGTAATCCCAGCTACTCGGGAGGCTGAGGCAGGAGAATCACTTGAACTCAGAAAGTGGAGGATGCAATGAGCTGAGATTGTGCCAGTGCACTCCAGCCTGGGCAACAGAGTGAGACACATCTCCAAAAAAAAAATGATATTGTAACTGGTGATGCTATTTTATCACAAAATATGAAGACCTCCAAGGCTGAAGAATGGGTTTGAACAAGTACAAGTGCCATCACTGTTTTGGCGAACTCACAGTCAAGGGAATGTAAGACATCCTCTTGTGCATGAATACATGCTACTACGGTCAAATGGAAAAGCATGATAGTAGTAGGAGATGTTGCTCCAACCAGTATTCTCCCAGCAAAGGCTACTTCTCAAGACTCCTTCAGGGCACTCTGAGAAGGCATGCAAGTATACAAATTGATGTGCTAAATGGGCTTGACTGCAAATCATGCTTTTGTGCATGGATCCAGCTGAAAGTTGTCTCTGAATCTCTCAGGCCTTCCCAGGGTTCCTTGAACCAGTGGAGAGAGAGTCCGGGAACATCATGACAAGAACATGGATTCAGGGTCAATTAGACTTGGGCTCAAACTCTAGTTCCACCAACCACCTCCATGGCCAAGTGGCTCTGGATAAGTCACATGGCCTCGCTAGGAAGAGGAGTATGAGTCCATCAGCTTTGCAAGGGGGTGGCAGGATGAAATGTCCAATGTATTCCCAAGAGTCAAGCATTGTGCTGAGCTGACCTTTCCATTGCAGTGATAAACCACCCAAATCCTCTACTCCACCCTAGGCCGGGGGACAAGCAATAGAAAGTGAGAATCATTCTGAAGACATTAATATGAAATGCTTGCATATACTTAACCAAAATAGGGCCTTAATTTAAGCATCTGGAAGAGCTAAACTGCACTTCTAAAGTAAGAATTCTTAGATGTCAAACGTATTCTATTTTATGATGTGTATAATTCTGCCTCTTCTATGTTGTTAACTTGTAGAAATTATGCACATGATTCATCTCTTCTAAAACCACACACTCTGGCCATGCACAGTGGGCCTCCCAGGGGCTGCCTCCTGCTCCAAGAGCCTTCAGTCCTGAATACATAAGAGGTAAAGGCCAAGGGCTTAGAGTTGCAGAGGCCTTAGAGCTCACCCATCAGCCTCCTCATCGAAAATGGAGGCTTAGAAAGGGGAAGTTGCTTGCTGAAAGTCAAACAATGAAGGCCTTGGGTAAGGATGTTGAGTAAGCTGCTATAAACCAAACCTGTCCACCCCAACCCCCTGCTGCAAACAAACAAACAAACAAACAAACAAAAAGGCTTGCCACAGAACCTTATTCCCTGTTATTTCCAATTCTGTAGTCAAACAATGTCATCAGCCCATCTGGTACTGAGTCTGCCCTTCAAGAAAGAAATTTTACTTCAATATCACAACAGAGGGAAACCCACTAATAATGGGTTAGTGTCATTTACTATTTCCCAATATGACATAAGACCTAGTTTCTCATATGCCTGGGGTTGGCAAATCTGAGAGACTGGAAAATAAATAAATAAATCATCAAAAGAACCCTCAGAACATTGATACATGTGACATTTGCTGTCCCATGATAACAGACACCATGCTGGGACAGGAAAGTTAGCAAATCAAACATTTTAGCACATGTTTTAGAGAGTCCACTAGGCCTCCTACAAAATCAACTTCTCCATTTAAATTTCTGAGCACAATGATCTCTAATCATATTTTAAAAGGCGATAGCCTACACAGAGCATGATTTACCAACACTGAAGTGGAACTGGGTCCCTGTTTATAACTCTCCAGCTGCTAATCCTCACTGATGCCTAATTCTGGTTCCATCTCTGGGAATAAGGGAACAATCTATTTTGAATGTGCTCATTTACAGACCAGGTTGTACTGAGGCTAATTTCCAGTTCAAACGCACTTCAGGGCTTCAAAGCAGTTTTGTACCCTCAAAGGAGACTACCATCAAGACCAGAGTAGGACAGAAGCCTACAGGAGGCGTGAAATCAGGGGACCTCACGTTTTTAGGATGAGAGACATCACAGAACCTGTCTAAAGGTGGAGGGGAAGGAACCAGGGGAGGCAGCTGAATGTCCAGTTGAAATTCCAGAGGACAGAGGATGTCATTTTCAGTGGGTAACACAGGGATGAACCCCAGAGCATTGCTAGAGAGAAGGGGAGGGGAGGTGGGAGGGGGGCCCAAAGGAAGGAGAGGTAAGGAAGGAAAGGAACAGAGAAAAGAAGGCAGGCCAAAAAAAGGGCCATGTGCAGAGATATTCTGAAGGAAGTTTAGATGACATGAGGCATGGAGGGAAGGAAACGCGGATTAAAAAAGACCTCTTCACCAAACAGTTTGGAATTTTAACAGAGAAGTTCTGCTCAAACACGTAATTATACATTGTAAGTATACCACTCAGGGATTGGACTTTGCTGAAAACATTTTTAATTAATGTTTTCTCTTAAGGAGCGTGCTTCATTCATGATGGAGAAGAAAGAGATAATTCCATTAGACTGATTTTTGTGGAATAACAAGTCAAAACTACTTAAATCCCAGTCTTTAACAAAGTGAGAGATATCCATGTGGAAAAAAAAAAAAATCCCTGCTAGCAAAGAAAAACTCAAACCCTAAATTAGCAGGTTAATTCACAGTGTGGACATAAGAAATAGCATACTCAGTTTGATATTTGGTTGTCAACGTGAGAAAATAAAGCACACTAAATTCTATAGAATAAGCTTTTCCAACCCCAGAAATTACTAGGAACTCAATAGTTTTCTTGGCTGTAACAACTTGTAAATATCTAGAAGAGCCCAGATTTTGAAGCCCTGAGGACACTTGCTAAAACTAAGAAATTTGGCACTAGTCTTTGCACACAATTTGGGTTTTCTTTCAGAGTTGATATCTTACCAAATACAGCCATCTGTGTTCCCTCTGGGAAAGGTTCGACTGTTCTGTTGCCATTGACATGATGTTTGGCTAGAAAAAAAAAAAAAGAAAGAAAGAAATGCAAGTTTAAGTGTAAAGTTCTAACACATACTAACACATGTCATTAAATGTGTCAATGAGCCTATTTCTCCTTTGAGTTAAAAATGCACCCCAGCTAACCCTCTGAAGAGAGCTTCAATCGTTTTGTTTTTAATCTCTGTTGCAGAAGGGCCTAGAGATCATCTAGTTCAGGTATGTCATTTTGTAAACGAGCAGGCTGAGGTCTGAGCTTGTGCAGAGCTGGACAATGGGTGGCTACAGACCCAGCCCAGCCTGAAGGCTCCTGATATCCGGCCAGAGTCCCTCTTGTACCAGGCCATTTCTAGAAAACAAGGAAAGCTCCAACTTCCAGGCTGAACTGGGGGTGGGTCTCCCTGAAGACTCCTAACAATCAGAACACTGATGCACTCGGTATTTAAAGTGAGAAGTAAAAAGGGCAAGGTACCATTGGAACCAATTTTTCGAGAAACACAATAGCAGAACATGTCATTTCACTATAACACAAGCACTGTTCACCCAGGCCAAAGACACCAGCCTTCTTAAGGGCCAGAGAGATATTCCAGTGCCTCCAACTGCTCCTTATCCCCCCAGGTCCTTCTAACCAGTCACCCTTCCCACCCTAGTAGACATCAAGGACTCAGAAGTAATAAGTGACCAGGTTATTGTTTTCCAGCATTAACTTGATCTTACAATCCCCCAAACTGTGATCAATAGAGAATATGAGTATTCCCCATCTATGAGCATTTTTTAAATAATATCCTCAGCAAGTTTTGAATATGAGCACTTATGTGGAAAACACAAAAGACAAGGATAGCTAAGACACTTCACACTGCATCATGGGCACAGACGCTTTGATGTAATGGGTCACACTGGATTGGCTGGGCTCAGGCAAAGGGCTCAACACTGAAGCCAGGCTTGGAGGGGTCTAGGGAAGGACAACACAGTTCCTGCCCTCAAGGAGAGTACAGTTATCTTCAAGAAATAACAATTGCACAAACAAACATTAAAGAAGGCATATAATTATGTGCTAAGTCCTGCCATGTGGACGGAGAGTTCTGCAGGAGTGCAGGAGATTGTAGCAGGAGAGCTGCTGGGTAGGAAGTCAGACGTGCTGCCTGAAGGCACTGCCACTCCTGGAGTCCAAAGGAGAAGTCAGGTTTGCAAAGGCGAGGGTGAGGGAGCAACTTGAATGAGGGCCAGGAGTCATCTTCCTGGGCCAGAGAATAATCTGTCTTGGTGGAGTGGAGGTGCTATTTTGAGAAGCAATGGCAAGTAAATCTCTTAGACTGAGACCAGGTCATGGAAGATCTTGAGCACCCATCCAAACCCATGGGAACCACAGGCAGCCTCTGCAGTACTGATGCACATCTTTTAGAGCCAGAGGCTTTCAGGGTTCACTAGTTCAGGTAGCCCTTAGAGATTCCATCAGTTCCCTTCTGGGGCTTCCACTAGTTCTGAAGTTATTGTAGCATTCCTACAAGCAGAAAGCCTGGGAAAAGGGAGGAGCTAGCCCAGGGTTCTGAGGGCAAGGTGGTGAGCTCAGTGGCCTGAGAGAGGTTTGTAGCCACTACCTGGCATGATTAGCAGATGAGTGATGGAAGGTCCTACATGTGTGACAGAAGGACCTTGTCAAGCATTCACTGATCTGGTTAGAACCACTGGTTACTGAATTCAAATCAACATGCTGAGCTTCCATGTGGAGATCAAAGATCTGCCCTTTGGTTCTTGCCTCACAGCCCTGTCACTGGTTTGGAAAACATTTGCCTTGACCCATATCACAAGTCAGAAATCTATTCAAACTCTTTAAACCCATGAATCCCACTTGTAAGAATTTATCTTAAGAAAAAAATGCAAGAGAAAAAAAGGCGATATGCATAATATTTATGAAAGTATTACCTGTATTAACAAAATCTTAAAATCAACTAAATATCCAAAAGTAGAGAAATTGCTTAGAAAATTGTCATTTATGATTTATCAAATGAATGGAATAGTACCCAACGTATTTTAAATGCAGCCTTGAGAGAGATATAGAAACGTGGGAAAATATTTGGGATAATGGTAAGGAAACACAACCCTATTACGTCTTCTACGTAGATTATAATGACAACTAATTAAAATACGAATATTTATGGGAAAAGAATGGCAGAAGAACATAAAAATGAAAATAGAAAGACTATGCAAGACATTTATTTTTATTAATTTCCTTTGTCATTGTTAGATTCTTTTCTTATTGTCTAGGGTGAAAATGTTTGAATTCAAAAAAATCAAAATTATAGATTTTTCTATTTTTTCCACAGCAGTTGGTTTCCCAGGACAATCCACTGAGGTCTGTCAATGGCCCAGCTGAAACCCACATGTTCCCAATCCAAAGTGCACCCTGTCTGACATCTCCTCCGAACACCGCAACACCACACAGGATGTCCTCCCACCCTAAAACGGCTTCTCTGCCAGCATCCCCCACCTTTGGGAACGGGCCTGCCATGCTCCTGCTTTTTAGCTGTCCTTATCCCTTCTCTTCCCTTCACTCCCCACATCCAATCTGCCACCATAGCTAGCGACTGTCCCCTCCCAGATACCTGCAGCATCCCCCTCACTTCTTTTTTCACTACCCAAGCCTCCCTATCCCCAAGTATCATGACCCCTTTTCCTGGACTCCATCATCTGCCTTCTAACTCTTCTATATCCCATGTCCAATTCATTTTTCCCAGTGTAGCCACAATTATCTTTCCAAAGGGAAAAACATCTAATCATGTGACATAAACTCCACGACCCCTCCTCCCTTTCCAAGGCGCCCCATGACTGAGGCCAGAGTCAAAGCTCTTCGGCACGGCCTGAAAGCACCTGCTCGGTCAGAACACCAGCATCCCTCATCCGTCTACCACAGCCACCCTCGTCTCTTGGGACCAAGGGCCTTTGCTCTGCAGCACTCACCCAAGTAGCACTCTGTGCTTATGCCATTGTTTGGACAGGGACTGCATCTATCAGTAGACTGCAAGCTCAGGGAGGGCAGCGGTCATAGCTCTTTGACTCCCCATTTCCATAATCCTCTCTCAGTGTATGGACACAGAACAGGCATTTGATGAGTAATTTTTAAATTAGCGAATGAGGTAAATGGTACTAAAAAATCTCTTTAGCCATTATGAAAGATAATTTACTTGATAAGTTAAAAATATAGATACACAGTTATGTCTCACTTAACAACAGGGATACAGTCAGGGAAATCTATGTGTTGTTACGTCATTTTGTCATTGTGCAACACAGAGTGCATTTACACAAACCTAGATGGTAGAGCCAACTACACACCTAGACTATGGCTATGTGGTATAGTCTACTACCCCTAGGCCATGACCTGTACAACATGTGACTATACTGAATACTGTAGTCAACTGTAATACAATGGTAAGTATTTGTGATCTAGATATCTATAAGCACAGAAAAGGTACAGTAAAAACATAGTATAAAAGATTAAAAAAAGAGATACTCCTGTCTGGTGTATTTATGACAAATGGAACTTGCAGGACTGGAAGCTGCTCTGGGTAAGCCAATGAATGGTGAGTGGGTGTGAAGGCCTAGGCCATTACTGAACACTACCATGGACTTTATAAATATCATGCACTTAGGCTACATTCAATTGTTTTTTTAATTTTCTTTCTTCAATACTAAATTAACCTTAGCTACTGTAACTTTTTACTTTATAAACTTTTAAACTATTTTTTACTTTTCGACTCTTATAATAACACAGCTTAAAACACAAGCACATTGTGCAAGTATACGAAAATATTTTTATATCTTTATAAGCTCTTCCTATTTTTAAAATTTTCATTTTTTACTTTTTAAAATTTTCTGTTGAAAACGAAAGACACAAATGCACACACTCGCCTAAGCCTGATCAGAGTCATTAACATCACTGTCTTCCACCCTCCACGTCTTGTCCCACTGGAAGGTCTTCAGGGGCAATAACACACTTGGAGCTGTCACCTCCTATGGTAACAACGTCTTCTTCTGGACACCTCCTGAAGTACCAGCCTCAGGCTATTTTACAGTTTTTTATTACTGCAGGAGCACACTCTAAAATCATGACTGAAAGTATATAGTCATCTATGATCATTATCAATTATATACTGTACATTATCAAATGTGCTGAACTTTTCTATGACTAGCAGTGCAGTAGGTTTGTTTACAACAGTATCACCAAAAATACATGAATAATGTGTTGTGCTATGATGTCATGATGGTTACAATGTCACTAGGTGATAAAAGTTTTTCAGTTCCATTACAATCTTAAGGAACCACCATCATATACATAATCCCTTGTTGGCCAAACATTGTTATGTGGCACATGACTGTTACATATCTTCATGTGTATGTGTGTGTGTTCCTTACATAAAATGATCATTGAAAATGGCCCCTCAGAAATAGTTCCCCCAGCCAGGTGGCCTGGAGACAAGGGAACTCCTCTATTCCACTCCTTAAACCTCAAGCCCTCTTCCCTTTCCCATTTACCTAGTCTCATCTGAGAGATTGGCAGTGATGGCTGAGGTGGAAAGACCAGAAATGCTCCATAAACTAGAGAAGGTGGAGGGAGTTCACTTGCTATTCCCTCCTCACTGATGAGGCCCCCGGGGGGCCTTGTCTTTAGTTTGGGAGCCTGAGGTCCAAAGATAACAGGTTCTGTAAACATGAGTTTGCACCTTCTGAAATACAGCTGAGTCTTACATCAGTCCTGTGAACCGCAGGCACAACACTCACAAGCAGGAGACAGGACAGAACTGGTGGCTAAGAACAGGGGCTCCAGAACAAGACAGCCTGAGACTTTCAGCTCTCCCACTTCCTACCCATATGATCTTGGCTTAGTCACTCAACCTCTTCATGCCTCTGTGTCCTCATCTGTAAGAATTTCTTCATTGTAAGTTTCCTCATTTGTACTTACCTCATGGGGTGTTTTGAGAATTAAATACAAAAAGCACTCAGAATGGTGTCCAGTACATAACAATCTCTATATAACAGTTAGGCTGGTATTATCACCTGTGTGTGAAGTTTACTTTCTAACAGGTCTGTTTCAGGAATGGCAAATACACATTAGTCACCTCCTCTCCACGACCATAATCATGGCAGACATCACTAATCAACCACCGCACACTTTCTTGATCCTTGAATGTGACCACAGAATCTTTTCTCAACACAGTACCCATACAGTCTCTTATCGCTTAGAGGTGGCACGTGTGATGAAATCACTTTGCCATTCAGGTTTAAATGGATAAAAAACAAAGATAGCACAGGGGAAGAAGTCATTTTCCTTCTCATTTCTACACTGTGATAAAAACCCTCTGAAAATCCCCCACACTATATATTGCTCTAGGGATAAAAGAATAAGGGGAAATCTGAGAGCTACTTTCCATTCCATAATGAGAGAATAGCAAGTTCTTTACAACCAAGAAATGACAGCTCTATTCCTAGAAACCAAGGTGGAGTTTCTAATGACATTTTCTCATTGAAACTCTGCTAAGGCACGTATTTGCGGGCCGAAGAACCAAAGATCCTTTAAACCCTTCGTATAGGTTCAGTAAGAACTGGGGGGAGGGTGGGCTAACCTGGGAACCTAACCCACCATCTACAAATTTGTTTCAAAATCAATGGCATGTTTCACCACAGAAACAAATTTATTAAACAGAAAAGTCATTCGTTGATTGAGTCCTAACTATTGATTACCAGTAGAGTGTGAAATGGAGACAGAAGAGTCTCCAACAGGGACATCTGTTGCCCAGCCATAGCACAGTGGGTGCCTCCCATCTGGTGGGTTGGGCACATGTCCCAGCCCCTTCTCTGCTCCCAGGGGCACACACCAAAGCCACATGATCTGGGAGGACAACCTCTGCTGATGGCAGTGATGTGTCCTCCGCCAAGAAGATATGAGGACAAGAAACAAATCTTGAGAGCCCAGGGCTTGCAGAGCAGCAGTTAATTAGACCAAGACTGGGTCAAAGTCAGCTTCTGGATGTTGAAGGGGATCTGCGGAACATGTTCAAAAGCTTAAGAAGATGATACTGACATTGCTTTTTATTTTGTTTTGTGAATGTCTCATGCACTTCAAATTGTTTGACTTTCTTCCTAGAAAAGGGCATAGTAAAACTGCTTGACAATGCACCTACAATAATGCAAATTCAGGCATAAACCAATCAGGGATGAGCTCCCTGTCCTGTGCTCAACTGGAGATGCCTATAATTCGTATCCTCTGGGTAAGGAGGGTGCAGAAAGCAGTGGGGACTGGGTGCCCAGGGGATACCACCTAACTGGAGATTCCAGGAACAGCCGCTGCCATCTTGGAGGTCCTGGTTAGCCACTAGATACAAAATCATCTCAGGACTGGAAGAGTCTTGGATCAGACTAAACTCTCAGAGCTGCCGGTCAGCAAGAAGTACAAGCTAATCGGGTCACGTTATTAACCCCATGCCAACCCAACCCATACCACACGCTCCTAAGAGGTCTGGACTGACTTAGCAAGTGTTTCTACTGACCAATCCAGTTGCTACTGCACCAATCAGCCGAAAGGAGGGTCACGGTGGGGCTGGAATAAAGTGCATTTATCTCAGTAATATGGTAATAAAAATTTGTCAACCCCCCAACAAAATATGATCTCACAGTCCCTCTTGTTATCTGTTTCTTTGTGGCTCCTTCTCCAGGTCACAAAGTCATAGTGGTTCAGGATACAAGTCAGACAGGAATTAAGTAAGGTCCCTATGTGACCCACAAGCCCTGGCCTCAGATCAGCCACTCCCATCTCTGCAGCGGGCCCCTCAAGGACACTGAGCATTCTGGGCCCTGATCCTGCCCAGGTCCTCTCCACAGATGCTAAGGATAAGGTGGCTGTCTCAAATCTGGGGCAGGGGCTCTGAGAGATGACAGAGTCACGCCTCTAGTCATACATGTCCAGGAGAACTGAGGTTCTGTTGTGTTTGTCCCTCCCAGCTCCTACAGTGTGCAATATGGTGTTTTAAGGTGCAAGTAAACCAAGAGTGGGTTTTGTCCCCAATAGCAGCATGCTCTCTATATCAGGAGGGGCTGCATGGGGACGAATGTGGTGCTGGGCAAGTCACTGGGAGGGGCTGCTCCCCTCCCTGCCAAGCATTGCCCCCACTCATCCTGTGTCCCAGGAAGTCCCAGTGCTCCTCCCTGACCTGGAAGGCAAGCGACAACTGCCAGCTGGGACCCGTGATGAGGAGCAGCAAGGCAGGGAGTCCCCCAGGAAGGTCACAGTGGGAATGAGGCAAATGTCCGCAGCTGCTGTGGGTACCCGGAAGGCGAGATTGACTCTCCAAGCTGGAGGAGAAGGGGAAGGCAGCTCATTGCCCTCCCCCATGCTGACCAGGGACTGTATGCAAGTGGGGGCTGTCCCCAAAACAAAAGATATGTGATGGAAAAACAGAGGACAATTGGACAACAGTGAAAAATCGCAGCACCAAAAACAAATCATGTGTCATTCAGGATTTTAGCCTCCTGCTCTGACTGCTGGCCTCCCTACAGTCAACCCCGCCCTCCACTACCATCTCTCCACTCCCTTTGCTCCAGATGCAGCAAACCAGAGATGCACCTCCCAGCTGGTAAGGGAGTGGATGCACAGCTCAGGCAACCCCCATACCTCCCAGCTCTTCCTGCAGAAGAGCAAGTCTGAGCTTCGAGAGGTCAGAACAGGATGGGCAGAACAGGCCAGGCTGAAAGCCCAGCCTGCACAGTAACCTGTCTTGGTGAGGCATAAGCTGGTACCTAGCGTTGGGTCATTTGACTCATGTTTTCATTCACTGGCAAGGATGTTCTCTGCATTGATATGTGCCAGGAGTTATAGTGTTGTGGGGCAAAGATAAATTTCATAGACCCTACACTCAAGGACCTCCATTTCATCGACAGCTTATTAAGAAAAATCCTAAGAGAGGATTTTTAGCCCAAAGAGTGAGGAAATAAGGATGAGGATACATTTTTAAAAGAATAAAGTATTATGCAAATAGAGGGCCTTCTTCCTTCTGATGATTTGCCTGCTGAAGTCTGATGATTTTCCTGAAGTCTGCTCAGTGCACAAGCCCACGAGTGTGACCACAGGCCTACGATGGCAAAGCTGAATGGAGATGTCCCAACCACAAGCCCCTTTTTATTCATTAAAAAAATTGGCGGGCAGATAGCAGAGTCAAGAGAGCGATACCATCCTGGCCAACATGGTGAAACACCATCTCTACTAAAAATACAAAAATGAGCTGGGCATGGTGGCGTACATTTGTAGTCCCAGCTACTTGGGAGGCTGAGGCAGGAGAATCACTTGAACGCAGGAGGTGGAGGTTGCAGTGGGCCAAGATCACACCATTGCACTCCAGCCTGGGTGACAGAGCGAGACTACGTCTCAAAAAACAAAAAAAAAAACCTGGCCTAAGGTGAGCCTACCATGCCACCAATCCCTGAGGCTTCAGATTGTCAGGAGAGTGAAGAAAGGTGATCACAGGGATCCCCATTAGAGTGCAAGAGGAAGCCAGTGGCCCTAGAAGCCAGCATGGAGACCATCTCTCCAGGCTCCCCAAAGCAGGCATCCATGATTCTGCAAAAGACAAAGGTTGCACCACCAAAGAAAAAGGGAGGAATGATGGGAACTGATATTACGCAGATAAATTGTTAATTATATAAATACACAACAGACGTTCAGTCACACAAGAGAGACTAGCTTTGATTCGTGCAAAAGGCAAAACTTGCAAAAACAATGCTAAGCACCGACGAGGCTTCAGTGAGACAAGCTTTCTCCTACACTGCTCATGCAGCATGAAACGCTACAGTCTATTTGGAAAGCAGTCTAACAATAGGTACCAAGAATGCCAAAAGCCAGACTGGGCAACATAGCAAGACCCCCATCTCTACAAAAAATAAATAAGTTAGGCAGGCATGGTGGTGTGCACCTGTGGTCCCAGCTACTAGGGAGGCTGAGCCAGGAGAAACATTTGAGGCCGGTAGTTAGAAGCCGCAGTGAGCTATGACTGTCCCGTTGCACTCCAGCCTGGGTGACAGAGGAGACCCTGCCACAATGACCACCAGCAACAAAGAATGTCAAAAGCATTTCCACCCTTCGACCTAGTCACTGCAGTTATAAATAGCTACTGTAGGAGATAATCAGAATTGGGATAAAAATTTCCAAAGATGTTTACAACAGAACTGTTGATAATACCGAAAAGCTGTAAATAAGCTGAATGACCCCATAAATGGAGAACAAAATTGTGACACCGTTCTAAGATACAGTACTATATGGTAACTTTTAAAGTATGACCATAAATAATTTTTTCCTGGCATCAGGAAACAGTAATAATACATATGGAGTTGAGTGGAGAAGAAGTGAGATCCAAAAAAATAAATAAAGTATCTTCCTCAAGTAAAGAACAAAGTCAAGGAAGATGACCAGAAGGAAGCATGGTAATGTGGTAGTCATGGCTGATTTAGATGCTGATTTATGGGTGATCTTCCTTCCTTCTTTATACTTTTATGTATTCCCAAATTTTTCTTAAGCAAATATTTATTTGCTAATCAGTAAATTGTCAAAAGAAGAAAAAAAACTGAAAGCAACACTTGAAAACAAGGAAAGTTAGCCCCTAGTGGATATATTTTGGAAGTTGTAAAACACTACATGTTTTCTTCTAAGTCCCACTCCTCTGTTTTCTTTGAGTAGGAAAGGGAAACAGAAAGCAGTCACCCTCTCTTCCATGACAATAACCCACGACCGGCTGCTTGCCTGCTTCATCACAGGAGGGCGCAGCAGAGACCTTTTCTTCCCAGGGTTGTGGGCACCTTGACCTTCCCTGGCTCGCTAGCTAAGAAACGGTCCCAAGTGACGCACACTCAAGCTGTTCAGGGACTTCCAGAATAAACCAAACCAGCTGTAGTACTGGTCTCTGACATCTTCTCTGGTGAGGGCCAAGTCATTGTCCCTGTCTTGGGGAGGGCTCCTGAGCAAGCTTATCAACTCCCAGATGGGCATGTGTAGGAAGGACCGATGGATGTTGGCCGAGAGACCTGGGAACTCATATCTGCCCCCATCAAGGCCTGGGGATCTGCATTCTAACAAAATCCCATCGCAGTTAGAATGTGGTTCCTCAACACTGGTATCTGCACAGTGCTTACTGCTGGTGATACAGAGAGAAAGACAACCCTGGCCCTCTCTCCAGCCTTCGCCAACCTGCAATGCCCTGAGCCACTTCTTAGGGCTGCTGATCGGACACGTCAACATGAGCCTCTGTGTTGACAGCACTGCCTGTAACTCTCAAAGCATCCTGCACCTCCGGCGAGCACCAGACTAGCCTGAGTTCCCAACACAAGTACTCCATCATCATTAATTCCATTTTTAGAAGAAATCCATTTTCACTTTTGTAATACTTTTATTAATTGCCACATTTAAGTACCATGTCTAACTTAGGCATCTGTGATAAGCATACAATATTACATTAATCGACGGAAATTTTCCACCTGACTTTTATGAAATCTCACCACCACTATTAACACAAGTAATTCCTAATGACTACCAAAATTAGATAATCTTGAGAATATAAATGACAATGAAAATAAGGTTATTTTAAGAATTAAAATCTATATTTCAGCCTGATGCCTGTGACATCCTTGTGAATAACAACGTTGAAAGTAAGTGTACTGAAATACATGGCTATAGACCAAAAGGAATTTCTTTTGTACTAAGACATGTGTTTCCAATTGAGTCTAAAACATATTTTAGATTTTGAAGAAGAATGTTAAACACATCTATAAAGAGTCATATACAAATCATACTTATTATTCTTGTTTAAAAAGGTACTGTCCTGGCCAGGTACAGTGGCTCATGCCTGTAATCCTAGCACTCTGAGAGGCCAAGGTGGGTGGATTACTTGAGGTCAAGAGATCGAGACCATCCTGGTCAACGTGGTGAAATCCCGTCTCTACTAAAAATACAAAAAAAAACAAAAAACAATTAGCCGGGCATGGTGGTGCAACCCTGTAATCCCAGTTACTCGGGAGGGTGAGGCAGGAGAATGGCTTAAACCCAGTGAGTCGAGATTGCACCACTGCCCTCCAGCCTGGGTGACACAGCGAGACTCTGTCTCAAAAAATAAAAATAAATAAATACATTTTTTAAAAAAGGCACTGTCCTTCAAAGATGTGTAGGGGCCTCCGCTTCCTGACCCATAGAAGCGGCAAAGTTATTTCCTTCCTCCCCAGCATCTGTCCGTGCTGGTTTTGCCACATTAAAATCATCAGTGTTATACAGAGTCCCCAGGTACTGTGGATGTAATTAAGGCATGAGGTCCACCGAGGAACTTGCTCATCCTATCACCCAAGTCATACTGTCACTCTGGAGCCCAACGTGTGCCTCTGAAATACCATTACATCTGTTTCTACAAGCAGTCCTACACAACAGTGCGAAGAGAACCTGGCACACGGTTCTAGAGAAGCTCCACCGTACACAGCACATCTCTCTTCCTTGTGAACATGTCAGCGGCCTTAAGCATGTACCACACTGTCCCTTGAAGGCACACCGTATGCCTGGAGGTTACAGGAAGCACTGTCAGATGTCAGAGAGCAGCTGATCGGGAGTGGTCCAGTGGCTCCCCTACCCCCTCCCTCTCCCGCCCCCCCCCCCCACAGTGATAAATGATCAGGCCTCATGCTCAGCTGAGCCTGATGGGCCCATACCTCCCCTTGCAATCTGTTCCAGACCAACACTAACCTTTCACCCCTGAACACTGCCATCAGTTTTACGAAGCAGGCCTGCTGCAGGGTAAGGTCAGGCCTATTGGCTTTCTTGCTGCTATTCGTTCGTGAAAACGAATTCTGGCTTTATTTCTTGATGGAAGCTCCCCAACAAAAATGGAGCATGAACTGTGTCGTTATACACTTTACAGCAAACTTGTCTTGATTCTCTTTTTATATTAGAGATGAAGGAGACAGCTAATTAGGTAACTTTAAGAAGAAAAGAGGAATCACTGTAGATATAAACATAGATAACAGTTTTGCTCAGGCCGGCTGGCCTCCATTAAAAACGCCAGGCTTCAGGCTTCCAATTTATTAAATTATTGTCTCTTGCTGAGGGTCAGAAGAAAAAGAAGATTCTATGGGAAATAATATAGTGATAAAGAGATAGAAAATTAGGCCAGGTGCGGTGGCTCACACCTGTAATCCTAGCACTTGGGGAGGCCAATGTAGGCAAATTGCCTGAGCTGAGGAGTTCAAGACCACGCTGGGCAACATGGGGAAACCCCATCTCTACTAAAATACAAAAAATTAGCCTGGCGTGGTGGCATGCGCCTGTAGTCCCAGCTACGCAGGAGGCTGAGGCAGAAGAATTGTTTGAACCCGGGAGGCAGAGGTTGCAATGAGCCGAGATCGTGTCACTGCACTCCAGCCTGGGCGACAGAGAGAGACTCAAAAAACAAACAAACAAAAGATAGAAAATTAACATGGAACATGAACAAGGTTCATCCCAGTTGAACTTCCATAGCACAGGTTTTGCTCACAAAGACAGTCATCACAAGATTGCTTGTAAAACTACCAGTCCTAAACTTTTGCATAAAATAATCTGTGCTATGCAATAATCTGCATCTTTATAAAGAATGGGATAACTATAGTTACAGATATGAAACTATCTACCAGATACACAGTTAATTGAGGGAAAAATCAAAGTGCAAGAGAACAGTACAGCATTCTATTTGTTTTTAAAAAACTCTTGTTACTTTTTGAACTTCTGTGTGATGTATTACTTTTTCAAAAACAGAAATAAGAAATGTTGTAAACATCCCCAGTCTTTGCTCCTGCAGTGAACACCTGGAAGCCCAGGAGCCTCTTCCCAGGGCTGAGGGCCGGGCTGGGATATAGAAGTGGCTGGCAGCTGCAGGTAAGCAGCCCCTCAGCTCTGATCACCCTCATGCCTAAACTGCATCCAGTCCCAGGACAAATGTCAAAGATGATTACATTTGTATTATATGGTAGCAAAACTGCAACCCAGCTTTAAAATTCCAAGTAATGTAAGTACCCTAGAAGGCCTCAAGATAGAGATATCACTCCACTTCCTCTACAAAATTGGGTTGCAGTCCCCAGAGCAATATGTTAATTGTCTTTTTTTTTTCCTCACTCTGTGAAAATGAGGAGGCAGGAGTGCAGTAGCAGGATCTCGGCTCACTGCAACCTCCACCTCCCAGGTTCAAGCCATTTACTTGCCTCAGCCTCCCAAATAGCTGGGATTACAGGCGGCTGCCACCACACGTGGCTAGTTTTTGTACTTTTAGTAGAGACTGGTTTCACCATGTTGGCCAGGCTGGTCTCAAACTCCCGACCTCAAGTGATCCACCTGCCTTGGCTTCCCAAAGTACTGGGATTATAGGCATGAGCCACTGCACCTGGCCTTAATTATCTTCTTTTTAAGGGGGGAAGGATTTTAAGAGGATCAACCATGCAAAATGTTGGATAGAAATAAAAGATTACTTATTTAAAAATGAAGTATTTCTGGGTTCGCCCCTTTTTTACTTTGGAGGAGAGAGGCGGAGAGTGAGACTCGTACAGCAGCAAGTATTTTGCCTTTCTGGAACTTGGTGCTGTTTGAATTATTGCTACGTCCCTCTTCCCTCTCATCCTTTCTGTTCCTCCCTATCTTGCAATTTTTCTTCCATAACCGAAGAGTATTTTAAAATCTATTTTAGATGTTCACATTCTGAATTCTAAAAGCAGTTGGAATGTTATATAGTTCCCTTAAAGTATCGAGTTTTTACTATGAAGCTCTCAATTGATTTTCAATAAGTGGGTAGAATTTTTTTAAAATTCCTGCCCTTACCAGAGATACAGCACATGTAAATCAGCTACTCTAAAATTTTCTTCTAAGGACCTGTCATTCTGAGATAGCAGACTTGGTCCCATAGCTAATTAAGGGAAGTGGGATAACCCAGCACATATTCATATTAAGAAACATATGAACAAAATCTTCAACTTTGGTTCTACACATGACAGACAGGCACTTGGTGGTGCTTTTCTACACTTGCCTTTCTATGAAAGATGGAGGTGAAAGAGAACATCTTAACTCAGGGAAGTCAGTGGAGATGGGAGTGGCTCTTCAAACACCCTGCTGGGTGCCTGACTTCACTACGGGATGGAGATTAGTGACAGCAGCAAGGTCTGCTTGGTTATCGTCCCCGAATATATGCTCAGTAAACACTTGCACATTCTAGCAACGGACACTTCTTTGATGGATTCTGTAATGACTGAATGCAGCTTTACTGAACAAAATGAGAGTTGTGTCTGAAAATGTCAAACACAGGGGAGACAAAGGAGGCAGCCTCACAATGAACCCACTCTGGAGCCTGCACAGTGTCTCTCAGCGGGAAGGCCATTGGCCTCCATAAAGCCATGTGCTGAAGGGGGTCTAAGGCAGGCCCAAAATGTTTCTCATGTGCTAATTCTGATCAGATGTTTTTAGAAGCACCTGAATAAGACCCTAGAATTCTAGAAATGTAGAAGACGACCGTGACTTGGCATACCTCAGCTGTAAGAAGACTTCAGCACAGGCCTTGCAGGAAATCTGATTTTGAGGAGAATTATGTCTTGATAGGTCTGCCAGGCTATTAGTGCCAAGACTAAATTATAGTAATCTCTATTTTCTGTCACTTTTTCTTCCCAAAAGCCTGATAGCTCAAAATGTAAACTATTGTTGAGAAGGTTTCTGGGGAGAACATAATATAATACAGGCAAACCCCCAACTTAAAAATGAGTCACATTTCAAAAGCATGTTTATGAGATGGGTGTCTGAGATTTAGAATCCATTTTCCCATGAACATGCTGTTATAAATGGTGGTAAGCTTGCCCACAAGGGCCTCCTCAACCTATAATGAGTCTCAGATATAACTCTTTCTAAGGACCCTGAGCACCATTTACAGAACACTGTTTCAGTGAGAAAAGCATTCTAATTTTTGCCCTGTAACATCAAGAACATACCCTTACATACTGATCAAGCTGGTTGCAAGTTAGGATACGGGAAAAGAATATATTTCCCATCCTGCATAAGTTGTTCAGCTACTAACTATAGACAGAAATCTCCATCTTGTGCTACTCATCACTGAGGAATGAGTTTTCCTCCCATGGAGAGGAGGAAATCCCTCGTTGCACAACAACCACTGTTCAACTGCAAGGTACACTCTAAATTAAGTGGTCTAACTTCATATTAGAATAGGAAGCTGGGTGGTTGTGGCTTAGGGTGTCCCAAAAAGCTGCAATCAAGATGTTAGCTGGGCTGCGGTCTCATCTGAAGGCTTGGTGGGAGGAGGATCCACTCTGCAGCTCACTGGTTGGAAAGGCTCAGTGAACTTGAGAGCAGATCCTCCCCTGGTTCTAAATGTATAGCTACAAATTCTGATACTCTTCTGTCAAGAAGTGGAGCTTAATGCCTTTCCCTGAGTGTAGGCTGAACTTAGTGATTCACTGATACTAAATAGAACACAACAGGAGTGATGGGGGGTTGATTCCATGAGTGGATGATAGACTGTGACTTCCATCTTGAGTGCTCTCTTGTTTCCTTAGATGGCTTACAGTGGGGGAAACCAGCTGCTATATATCATAAGGCAGCCCTATGAAGAGGATAAGGCAGCCCTATGAAGAGGCCCATGTGGCAGAAAACGGAGGCTTGCTGACAGCCCCGTGAACAAGCCCCAGAAAACGCAATGCAGCTGATACCTTGACTGCAGCCTCGTAAGGAACACTGATCGAGGGGCACCCAGCTAAGCCATGCCCACATTCTTGACCTAAGAAAACTATGGGATAGTAAATGATTGTTGTTTTAACCTGCTAGGTTTTAGAATAATTGATTATACAGTGATAGAAAATTAATACAGTAATGTATTCTAATAAAATAAAAATAATACAATTTTTTCCCAAAGGAAAACTAATGACATAAGCCAAAAAAAAAACAAAAAAAAACAAAAAAAAAAAACTATCTTTTATAATGCCGATTTCCACAGGAAAAATATACTTCCAGTCTAACTGATTTACAAATCAACTCCTAGAACATGACCCATTTCTAAGTTGGAGACTATCTCTACTTGATTTATTTTCTCCACAAACTTGGTTCCCTAGCGTGCTGGCATTGCTAAAACAGGCATTTCTGAACCACTAAAGTCTAGGAATAGAGTATAAGATATCAAAGAAGGGCTTTTAGCACTTTTGTAATAATTCTGGCAATTTTTATTCATTTGCATTATCCAGGGGATCGTTACTTGCTTTTCCTGCTGTTTTGTTTGGGGAAGTTATATCTCTGCCTCATAGGGCTTACAAAAACAATGAAGAAAAATGTTTTTCCAAAATTCCCAGGGAAGCTAAATTTAAATTCATGCCAAAGGCCTAACTGCAATGGGAGGAATGTTCTGTATTTCGGTGGGGTTTTGTTTTGCTGATTGGTTAGTTGAGTTTGGGGGTTCTTTTCTCTGACTAGACAGAAGTAAAAAGATGGTGGGGTTATTCCTATTCATAATGATATCTATAATAAAGTATGTTTTTTTCCTTTTTGCTATAAAAATAAAATAAAATCTAAACATTAAAATTGTCACTGCTATTAAGCTAGGTTACTTATTAGCCTGGATGCTTCATCCATACGCAGTTTAAGGTTATAGGACCTCTATTCTAAGCAGCAAAAGAATGGGACGCTTATGCTCATAGTGTCTCACAAAATCCTAAACATCTCTGCTCACGGTCATGAGACACCAGAAGACTAATGCTGAAGCGGATCACATCAGTCATGGTCCTAGTTTACTGATGGCTGAACTTTAGTCTCACTACACTCTGGTTTCCCTCTCCCTCGTTTATAGTTAAGTCCCAGGCAAAAACACATGAAGATGGGGTAAGTAAAGAAAGGAGGAAAAAATACCAGTTGAACACATAGCAATGTCTCCTACACTTCTTGAAAATGACAAAAACCATAGGTCACAAAAAAGTCTCAACTCAGATACTACTTACAAGAAATTGTTGGATAACCAATCAGGAGATACAAACCATACAGTAGGTTAATGGAAAGTCTAATATAAAGAATACTATCATAAAATAGTTACTATCTGATCTAAACTCTCTCTGGCAACCATGGACTGAGAGTACCCAAGGAAGACGGACACGAAAGGACTCAGATGTCTTGGAGAAGGTGTGCTTCAGCCGCTGGATGGCTGAGAAGTTTGCTGGCTTGGCCAGGCCAGAGCTGATCTGGAGACACCAGGCAGGCAACATCACCCTCTAGACTGCAGATCGTCAGGAACTAGCAGCATAGTGTGCTGGGGGTGTCTAGGCACTGACGGGGGCAGGAGGCCTTGGAATCACCTGCAGGGGTGCTGGGCACTGCCATGGACAGAAGCAGCACAGGCAGGGGCAGCCCAGGGGCTCTGGTCCCCTGTGGGGAGGGCAGCAGAAACATTACCACCAGGCTGAGGGTGTGAGGTCGCAGAGACTGAGTTCTGGGGCCATGACTGGGGCAGGCTCAACTCAAGGTCCTCATGCCCACAACAGAAAAGGCAGCAGAGACTTCCTCCAGCAATGAACCCCCTGCCCGCAAAGTGCCCTCTACTGAGAATGCTTAATGTCGTGCTCACATTAAACAAGAAATACCAAGGACATTCCTTGGCTTATCACAGAGCTTACATAGAAAGATGTATTTGGAGCTGAGAGGCAACAAATTAACAACAGACACACCTCAAAAGATACAAATTACCAAAACTAACACAAGAAATAGAAAATCTGAGATAGAAAACTCCAGGCTCACAGATTTTCACTGACAAATTCTTGATACATTCAAGCAAGAGACAGCATCGATCCTATGTAAAGTCCTTTAAAAAAACAGAGGAAGAGGGAACTTTTCCCAGCTCATTTTATAAGACCCGCATTACTCTGATGCCAAAACCAAAGACACAAGAAAACTAGAGACAAATCTCCTTTATGAACATAGAGTTTAAAATTCTTTAATAATACTGAATTCAGGAATATATAAAAAGTATAACGATCATGGCCAAGTGGGGTTCATCCAAGGAATTCAAAGTTGTTTTAACATTGAAAAAATTCAATTAATGTCATTTACCACATTAACTGGCTAAAAAAGAAAGAAAAATCTGATCACCTCAACAAATGCTACAAAAAAGCATTTGATACAATTCAATACCTACTTGTGTTTTAAAAAATTTTGTAGTAAACTAGGGAGATAAGCTAATAAAAAATATCTACTAAAAAGCTACAGCTAGCGTCATGCTTAATGGTAATAGACTAAATGTTCTCAGCCTTCAATTAGGAAGGAAGCTAGGGTTTACACTCACTCTACTTCTATTTGACATTGTAGTGAGGTCCTAGTCAGTTCAAAAAAGGCAAGAAAAAGAAAGAAAAATCATACAAAAATGAAAGAAGGAAAGTTCTTTATATGCAGACAACATGATTGTGTAAGTAAAAAATCCTAAGGAAAAAAACTATTTGTACTAATAAGTTTACCAAGATCACCAAATGTAGGTCAATATGCAAAAATAAGCTATAATTCTACATAGTAGCAACAAATGAAATGTTAATTTCTTTTTAAAAGCAGTACTTTACATAATAGCAACATGTAACATTTTTCGAAAAACCAGGGAGATTTTTAACAAAATGTGAGTAAGGTCTGTACCCTGGAAACTATAAAACACTGTTGAGAGAAATTAAAGGATATATAAATAAATGGAAAGATACATCATGTTCATAGACTGAAAGACTATCTGTAAGATGTCAATTATCTTCCAAATTAATCTGTAGTTCAGCACAAAGCTGATGGAAACCTCAGAAAGGTTTTTGTAGATATTGATGAATTGACTCTAAAGTTTAAATGAAAAATTCAAACACCTAAAATAGCAAAAACAATTTGGAACTATCAGTTGGAAGACTTCCACTACCTGATTTCAGGGCTTATTATAAGGTTACAGTAATCAAGACAGTGTGGTATTGGCATAAGTTCTACAAATGAGTGGAACAGAATAGAGAGGACAGGATTTAATTTTGACAAGGGTGCTGAGATAATTCAATCAGGAAAGGACAGTCTTTTCAGCAAATGGCGCTGGAACAACTTGATATCTAAATGGGACAAAATAAACCCCAACTCTTATGTCAAACCTTATACAACAATTAACTTTAAATGGATTGTAGCTATAAATGTGAAAGTGCTCACAACCCGAATATAGTTCCCCATTCTTTTTCTCTCATTCACTCGAAATGTGTAATTGTGGAAATCAACTGAAAACTAAATACTTTCTCAAAATCTACCTCTGTTTTTGTTGCTATTCTGACATCCTAACGAAACAGTCTGAACACAACCTTATGAGAGGAATGTGACTGTTAAATGATAACGTGAGGAAGTTTCTCTGGAGAGTGATGAACAGTTCTATAGGTTTGTGGTTACACAAATCCACGAATGTGATAAAATTTCATAGAACTTACACCAAAAAAAGTGCATGCAATAACTGGTGAAATGCAAATAAGATCTGTATTTAAGAGTATTACACCAATTTGCATTTCCTGGCTTTGACAACACACTGATTATGTAAGATATTAACACTGGGGGAAGCTGGTGTAAAGGCATATAGAAACTATGTACGATTTTTGCAACTTCTCTTGAGTCTTCAACTATTTCGAAGTATATTTTTTAATCTTGTGAGAAATCCTCAACATATAAACATTCCCTAATTGTTTAAAAGGTGAACTTACAAATACTCAAAGTCTGTAAAGCAAATTGAAAAGATTTTCCTTCCCAGAGCATAATGTTCAAAGTTCTGCGGCAGTAACCTGTTCATTTAAATTAAATTCCATGAATTTATAGTCTACATGTATAATCACTGCAAGATTAAAGAACTGATAGTTCCTTCTGTTATACAACAGAACTACCTCTGAACAGAGAAACAGCCAGAGTATAAGTCCTTGCTGGCAGGTAACATGATGTTTATCAAATATACTTAAAGGACCTTCTAGGATTAATTTAAAAATAATAATAGCAAATAACTATTGCCTGCTGGTAATGCTTAGTGTAATCAAAACATTTTGGGAAGAAATACAAACCAAGAAGTCGTGCCTTGTCATTACAATGGATAGTCGACCTGTTTATTTCTCAGGTTTCCAGGCCTCAGTTTGTTGAGAAACGTATTAAGTCAACGTTCCCTTGGGCTGTGGAATGATTTTTGGAAGGGTGGCTGCGTAAGTCAGGCACCTGCATAGTACTCTAGCTGCTGCAGTCCTAGTAAGCTTCCTAACATACAACATGCGGCAGAAGCTGGTGGTGGAAGGTAGCTTGAGTACTGGTGAAAATCAAGTTCCTCATTAAATCTCCATTTCCTTTCCTGTGCTTCTTTCCAAATTCCACAAAGAGTAGAATACAAAAATTTTTACTCTAGGACACATCCAAGAGTGAGTAAAAAGGAAACCCTTCAAGACACTCCAGGGATCCCTGGCCAAGTTTCAAGCCATGCTCAGTCACTGTGGATCATCAGGAGACCAAATGTCAAAGGGGGCTCGACCAGCGGCTGGTCGTACCTTTTCCTGACATTCTCACACAGAGGAAAGATTCTAAAACAGTCCTCTGTACTATGCTGCCAGGTACCCATGTCTTTAAAATCTAGTTGAGATGAAAAGTATAGCTACAGTTAAGCTCAAAGTAAGTCCCAATTGAAAGAAACACTTCATGAAATTGTACAGAAACAAAAGCAACCCTCTGCCAACACTGAAAAGCATGAATTTACAAGATCAACAATCAGAATGGCTGATGACAGCTCACACAAAAAGATCTAAGCCTGGTACTTTTACAAAAACCAAAGCAAGATCTTTTTCTCCATACAGAGCTCAAAGACAAATGACATATAGGTTTTAAATCTAACATTTCCACTGAAAAAACAATAGCAGCACGGCAGGACTAACCTTATGTTAGACAGAGGCAGCCAGTCTGCCTGGTGTGAACTCTCCCCGCCCCAACCATCACAGCCATCACCCTAAATCCCTTTAGAAGGCAACAAAGTCTTTCACCTGCAGTTAAAGGTTTAAATTGTCTGCGCTTTCAGAAGCACTAACACTGTGATGATTTTAACCAAAGGTAAAGGACAGGGCGGTTGGCAATTAGCTAAAGAATAGGGCGGTTGGCAAAACCATGGCCAGCTACCCATATCCAGCCTGCCTCCTGTTTGTGTACAGCCCATGAGCTAAGAGTGGTTTTCATATATTTTAATGGCTGAACAACAATTAGAAGTACTTCATGACACATGCAAATTCTATGAGATTCAAATTCGAGTGTCATTAAATAAAGTTTAATGGGAACACAGCCACACTCATTCATTTATATATTGTCCATGGCTGCCTTCGCTCTACAATGGCAGAGTGGAGTCGTCGTGACAGGAACCGTATGGCCTGCAAAGCCTAAAATATTTACCATCTGGTCCTTTATAGAAAATGTTTGCCAGCCCCTGTCCTAGAACAGTGATGAGAAGAGTATGGCAATGTGAGGTTACAGGGAAGCATCTCTTTCAGTGAAGAGGTAAATACACGATAGGAAAAGGGTCACATGAGGAAAGGCCAGGAGCACAGAAGGTCAACCTCGCTTACCTTGCCACTGTGTCCCGGTCCAACGTGGTAATGATCAGTAAGAGGCACGCTGGTACAAAACAAATGCGGTATTGTGTGGAAAGTGCCATGGTCAGGGGACAAAGGAACTGGGTGTGCAGCTCCCATGGGTTCCACTCCCCCCACCCCAGAACTCCTCCTTTGCAGAGGTCAATAACCCCTCTGAGCTGTGCTTTCCTTCTCTGAAAAAAAAAAAAAATGAATGGAAATTACACCTATCTTATGGAGCTATTGTGAGAATCATAAAGGGTGATCCACACGAAAGCACTTGGTCCTCGCATTAGAGTTGAGCCTTGCAAGATGAGTGGTTTCCATAGGAACACAGGACTCAAAGGTCCAGAGGACTGAGTGAATGGTCAGTTCAGGCCTTATCCAGGATTCCACAAAAGGTGTCACAGTAGCTGAAGCAGAAACCACCACCAGGGCCTGGCTCTTGAAGGTCACAGAAAACCATCTGCGACTTTTTTCTCCATTGCTCTCTCTTTGGTTCTTTCCCTCTTCTGTTCCCTGACCTTCTCACAATGACTCACAAAGACGCCCTTGAGTGTTCCTTGGCCCACCAGAAGCACTAAGCATTAAGCTGTTCCCACAGCTGATTCCCCCAGTGGCATCTTCAGGGCATTAACTCTGAGGTAGAAAGGCAGAAACAGAGTTGTCCGTCTTACCCCACCCACTCATCATCAGATCGTTTTGCCTATTTGCCCTTCCCCGCAATGCTTAGGTAAGAATCTTTGGGGGAAACCCTAGATCCACAGCTGGTAGCATCTTCCAGCTGCTGAGTGAGAACTAAATGAGATTCCTGGGACTCAAAGTAATTTATAATGAATTCTAATGATTGCCAAGCCCCAGTCGTGATGCATACTGATGAAATGCCCCTTGCAGCCAGCTGTCCCTCAGTCACCAATTGTCCACAGGGGGATTCACATTCACTAAGGGCACAGCCATCTCCAGAGATGAGAGATCAGCGGGGGCTCTGCAGAAGGAGCAGCAGCCCTTCAGCCTTGAGAGAGAGGATTTCATGGTAAATGTTGGGAATGTTTACCAAAAGCAGAAGGCATGAGGAAAGAACAGTTAAGAACCAGGTCTCAGCCCTGCAATAAAGATCAAAAGGCTACGTATGCAAACTGTTTATTCTCATGTTTTATTCAACATCATTTACTTTCTCTCCCTTTGTTCACCCTTGATTTCTTTCCTTTCACAGGTCAGGTGATAAAATCAGGTGTTTTTTTTTGTTTTTTGGTGGTTTTTTTTGGTACAATGTGAGTGCTGGATTTGGAGTGGGAAGACCTAGATACGAATCCTGGTAGCATACAGTTGTCAGTTATATGACTGTGTGTCCTTTGACATATAAACTAACTTTTCTGAATCTAGATCTCTTCATCCACCAAATCTGGGTCATGGCTGCTCTACCTGTCTGCCAAAGTTGTTATGTAGATCCGGTGAAAACAAATGGGGAGATGGACAAGGTAAGCTGAAAGCATCAGACAAGGGATCCTTAGAGTTGTTTTTAATATGCCTCATCCTTAAAAATATCTTGCTAATTTCTAAAAAAACTGATCAGAGAAGTATTAAAAATGATAATAACCCTAGAATTCAATGTAAATCAAGTCATTTAATCCCAGTCTGGAAAGAGAAGGATTTTCTGCTATTTTCACCAAGAATAACAGCAGTCAAACCTTTTACATCTAGAGGGAAAGTAGTTATCAAGGTTTACTGTTCCCAGGCAGGAAACTGATTCTTTCTGCTTCTTTGAAAGCGGCTTAGAGTCTATAATTGTCTAAGGGGAGGCTTAGAGGGTAAGAGTGGGGATTATTTAAGAGGCTGGCTGTGTAAGACAGCAGTGAGGGAACTGCTCACCACCATCAACACCATCAACACAACCACTACCACCACGACCACCACCAATGCCAACAACACCACCTCTACCAACACCATCAACAATAACAACACTATTAAGTTTACCAACACACCATCACTATCAACACTAACAGCCCACCACCAAGACCATCAACACTACCACCACCAATAACACCAACAAAAATACCACTACCAACACCATCACCACCAACAATACCACCACCAAGACCAACACCACCAACACCAACACCACCTGCACCAACAAAACCAACACCACCACTACCAATACCACCAGCAGCACCACCACCAAGACCATCACCACCACCAACACCAACACCACCAGCTCAGCTTGCCTCCCTGAAGCCACACCGTCCTCTTCAGCTACCAGAAAAGACACTATGCCTCTATATCTAGGCCTGGGCTTCCAGGGTAGAGTGGGAAAAAAAGATTGAAAAGATAAAAGTCTGGGGACAAATAACCTAGCCACAGATCAGCCTGTCTCCTACTCTCTGCTTACTAATGTTGCTATTCTACACATCTGAACTTCTATATTTTGAACCATTTTTGTCTTGATCACCACTTCTTCAAGCTCCCAGACACTTGGTCTGCCCTTGACTGTAGCTTGGAAAAGCTATGCCTTTCCAAGTGCTGTTATGATTTCCTAGTTGTAGGATTCTGCCCTGGCTTTTAATAGTAGGTACCAGGTGGCATTTGTAAACCTTCTACTTTCTGATCCATTATCACACTTAGCCCCTGGCAAACAGAGGCCATAAGTACCAGGTGACACATTGCAGGTCTGTCTTCCGTTGGTTCTCACACAGCCTTGGTCCTAAGCATAACTAAGCTGTCTTTATCACCTCCTACATCCTAGTGTGACAATGGCCTAAAATGACACTCTCCTGGCTGGGACTGAAGAAGTCAAGAGAGTACCAAGTCTAGGAAGGCAAACAGTCCTCAAGAGCTAAAGAGCTAAGAGCAGACACAAAGTCAAGATTTAAGATAAACCAAGCTACAATATGAGGGTTCCTAACATAGTCGCCTATAGCATCAGTGGAGACTAGAAAGGAAAATGTTAGAGGCAGGTGAGGTGGCTGGTTGGCTCATGGAATGTGCTATTTTAAAGACTCAATCTAAACAATATTATCTGCTTCAAAGGCATGTTGATGTAAAGGGGGAAAACAGAAAACACAGGAGTTCAGCTGGATACACTTAGGCAGAGTATTCTCCTTGAGTAACTTGCTTCTCACTAATATGGCAACACTGAGGAAAGGCACTTATGTGATTAAGTCACAAAACACTGTGACTAGGAGACTCTCTGTCTGGTGCTTTAATGAAGCAGGCTGCCATGCTGGAAAGGCCTATGTGACAAAAAACTGGGTGTGGCCTCCAGGCGACAGCCAGCAAGAAACTGAGGCCCTGAGTCCAACAGCTCTTCGAAACCTGAACCTCCCCCATTCTCCATGATGTGATGATCACACACTGCATGCCTGTATCACAACATCTCATGTAACCCATACATACCCACTATGTACTCACAAAAAATAAAAAATCAATCAGTAAATAAACTGAATCCTGCCAACAACCACACAAGTGAGCTTGGGACCAGATCCTTCCCCAGTTGAGCCTTCAGATAAGATCTCCACCTTAGCCAACACCTTGAGTGTAGCCTTGTGAGAGACTCTGAGGTAGAGGACCCAGCTGAGCTGTGTCCAGATTCCTGACACACAGAAATTGTGAGAGAATAGATGTGTGTTGTTTTAAGGTGCTAGGTTTATGCTGATGCATCACTCAGCAAGAGGTAACTGATACACACAGTTTAGTTTATATCCTTGACCTTAACAGGCTGCACCTTCATCTCTCACTTTGCAGATTCTTAGTCATTCTGTAAGTCAAATAAAGGAATATCTTGAATTGGGGTCAGGAACCAGGAAACCTGATGTAGCTGCTGCAAGTCCCTGAAGCCTTTCAATCACCTCCCTGTCTACTCCCCAGCCTCAAAGAGTTAGGAAGTCAGAGCTAAGACAAGAGCTCCAGATGGGAGCTATAGATGGGGTCATGTACCAAGAGAACTACATCCTCTCCCCGCCCCAACCTTGTAATTCACCCATATGTCTGTATTTTGAGAAGAAAAAAAATTTCTTACATAATCTCCTGCTCACCCCCACTCACCCAAAATGCACACCAATCACACAGCTGGGCCAAGGCACTTGGGGTGAGGAGAAAGGTTTTTCCCATGCAGGTACATGACCCAAGGTTCTGTAGAAGTGTGGTCTCCAGAGCACTAACACTGTTGGTGAGACCACCTCTATGTGACCCCAGGAAGTCCCACCAGCTGGACCTTCATAATATGTCTGGACCATGACCACTTCTCACCACCTCCATTATGACCCAGCAAGTTGATCTATTCCCTCTGCTAGTGAACTGCCTCCTGACTCCACTCTTGCCCTCTCTCTGGGCTCCTCTCCACCCATCTATTCTCCTCAGTAATTGTCTTAAATGTAAATACAATCATATCATCCCCAGCTTCCACAGTTCCTGTTTCCTAGGGTTGTCCATGACATTTAGGATACATTTCAGTCTTCACTTTGGCCTGCAGGGCCCCTAAAATCTGTCCCTGACAGGTCTCCCGCCTCATTTCCTCTCCCATTGTTTACTCCCCCTGAGCCATACTGCAGGCTGTCTTTTGATCATGTCAACATTGTTACCCCCACAGGGTGTTTGCACTTGCTGGCCTACTGCCTGGAACATTTCTCCTGCAGATATTTCACTTTCAGATTTCATGCAGGTTTCTAGTCAAATCCTTGCTCCCTAGATAATAGCATCCCCTTCTGCTCCCTGCCAGGCCTTCTGCTTTAAGTTTACTTCGAAACATTTAGCATTATCTGAAATTATAATATATCTTCTTACTGGTTATGTTCTGTCCCCTCCTCCCATCTGTGGGCAAGTATTTACTGGGGGCTGCAGACACATCTTTCTCATTCTCACCTATCTCCAGTTTCCAGGATAGTACCTAGAGTTCAGTAAATATTTGCTGGGTTAATAGTGGATTTGATAGTGAAGCCCAGAGAGGAAGGCTGGTGTGGAAAGTTATCAAGGTTGAAGTCATACACAAGAGGTCAAGTCCAGGAAGTCAACTAAAACAGAATTTCCCAATTTCAAAAATGTGACAATATTTGGAAGTAGTGAAGAAGCAGGTGGAGCATTTTAGTACAGCTCTTAATCCAGTGTCTTCCAAAAACACCTGATTTCCTACACATTTCTTCAATGCATTCAACTGAAGTAAACTAAAACACAATTTCCAACAGTGTCTGATACTAGACAAAAATCCGTGAAATATATACAATTATGACACAAAAAGGAATATGCATTTGGTCTCTGCCTCTGGTTTCCTGGTACAGCGCTCCTAAAACCCTTGGTATTTCTGAGTGATGGGGGTAAGGGGAGCATCTTGTTATTCATAGCAAACACCTTTCAACCCTACCTGAGTTATGCTAATGAGATAACATCAGGTGGCTCGAGACTCGCTGCCAGAGAACCAGTTAGGTCATTAGAGGATTGGAAGTTTCAGCCCCACTCTCCAACCTCTGAGGAGGGAAGAGGCCAATGATTTAATCAATGATTTCTACATAATGAAGCCTTCATAAAAACCCTAAACAATGGGTTCCTACAGCTTCCAGGCTGGTAAACACATCAGGGTGATTTAAGGGAGGGTGGCACCCCAAAGGGCCTGGAAGCTCTGCATCCCTTCTGCATACCTGACCTATGCACCTCTTCCATTGGGTTGGTCCTGAGTTGTATCCTTTATAATAAACCAGTAAACATAATATACTGTTATTCTGAGATCTGTGAGCCATTCCAGCAAATTACCAAACCTAAGGAGGGGGTTGTGTGGACTACCGAGCCACTTAGTCAAGTCAGAGAGAAGTGCAGGTGACAACCTGGGGACTTGCAATTGGCATCTGAAGTTGGGGGCAGCCTTGAAGGACTGAGCCCCTTAACCTGTGGGGTCTAAATCCAGGTCGTTAATACCAGAATTGAATTGAATTATTAGACACTCAGTTGGTGTCTGCAGAGAACTGGAGAATGGCTTGGTGTGGAAAATCTATACAGTTGGTGTCAGAAATGTTTTGTGAGTGTAGAGGAAACAGTTTTCCCACTTAGAACAACTCCAGGGTTGACATTTCTGCAAATAAAAACCTTTACATGGGGGAGGGAGGGGTGTAGGAAACCAGGAAGGCACAGGAAGGTATCAGGCCCTGAACTAAGTGCTTTACCTTGAACCTCTCATTGAATATCTTACCTCAACCCACAAAGTCAGCACCCTCTCCATTTTACACATGAGAAAGCTAGATCAACTGAGGTTTGGAACTGGAACATAAACCCAGGTCTGTTTAACTCCACAGCCTGTGCTCCTAATTAATATGCCCCATCAGCTGGGTAGATACAGGCCTGGACCAGAAACCAGGAATGTCAACAAGGAAGAAAGCAAGACAAGACCTTGCCAGACATCAGGGAGAAAGCATCCATTCCACAAAAATATATACACCATTCCAAGACAAAACCTTGCCAAGACAAAAACCCTTCTGTTCAGAATGACTGAAATACACAGATGCAATATGCATTATAATTATAAATGATCGACTCTGAGAGCTGAAAGTAACCATGGAGATTGCTCAGTCCCACCCCTTTACTGGAAAGACGAAGACACCAACCCTTACAGCCCAGAGTCCCATGATTAGAAAGAGAAGATGAATCCTGTCTTCCTTCTGTTCTTGGTACCTATTCAGCGTGCAGATCCAAGTATCTTCAGCTCCTTCAATAAAACTGGATAATTTTGCTATATGTTAAAAAACAGATGATGATCCTGTCTTATCACATTACTTGAGGCAAAAATAATTCAGTTATTAAAAGATAATGTTGTCCTGTGGGATGCCGTGACATAGGATGGGGCACTGACTGACTCACCACAGTCATCAGTGAACTGAATTCTGCCAAGGGGGAGATTGTGAGAAACAGGGGGTTTTAACTCTTTATAGCGCTCATGAATCAACAGAGCATCAAAAATTTGCACCCACGTATGAGTCCTAAGAGTGACATTCCTCTAGCAAAAATAGAAAACCAACAAAATTACCAAGAAACAAACGAACAAGAGCCTTAATGATGGAATCCCTTCACCGGGCTGCAGGTCTGAGATCCTGGTGCCATCCTGTAGTTCTCAAATCACAGGCAACAACAGTTATTTCATTTCCCTGCCTCTTTATCTAGTAAAACATTCCACAGTATCTCAACTTAGTTCCAATCTTTGACAAAATTGAGAGCTTCCAATCTTTCAACATCACGGCCTACTTATGAACCTGGGTTACTTTGAATTTCAACTGAAGAAACAAAATCTGAGTTACTAAAATGACCATTATTGACACTGATGTCTATGCAAAGTCAATCTAAGCTTTCAGTCGCTAAAGTGAATTTTCATTTTTCTTACATAAAAATACATCTACTATATCTTCATCACTGCACTTATAACTCTGTGGTAGTTTCTGTGTTATAAAATTAGCAATATGGATGATAGCAGTTTTTTTCAATTACTTTCCTGCTTGGAATGTTATTGTGTTTTTGTGTTTATTTAAAAATTTTTTTTTAAGCAGAGACAGGGTCTCACTCTGTTGCCCAGGCTGGTCTTGAACTCCTGGGCTCAAGCGATCCACCCTCCTCGGCCTCCCAAAGTGCTGAGATTACACATGTGAGCCACCATGCCCGGCCTGGAATGTTAATGTTAAGCAGCTCAGATGCATTTGATTTTTACCATCAGAGTATGGTAAACTAAGCGAAAAAGTGAATACACCCCTGGGTCTCAAGGACAATGCAGACATTTTAAATGTCATGGATAATTAGGCAGTCTCTTTACAAATAAGATTTCTTGCTCTGATAGAATCACAAAGTTTGCCAGTCTCAGGAATAGACGGACTCATTAGGAAGTGATCAGATGTAAAATATTTGTTCTGGAAAAAGAGAGGCAGGTGAAGCGGTAGGGAGGATATAAGCCCCACAGTGAGGTGACCAGGTTCTTGACCTGGTTATAAGTGATTCTAGTGAAGTCACTTTATTTTTGTTTTCTTAATGTAGGACCAAGAAGATACTCCCTGGTTCCTAAAATCCTGCTCTACATCAACTACAGATAGACAAATTCAGTTGAAACAAATGTTTTGCAGGTAACTTGAACTTTCAACTAAGCATCCACAGCTTTTCTTCTTTCCAAGACTGGTTTTTGAGAAATTTCAGGGCTGTCCATAGACCTGCTGCTAGAAAAAGTTCACCAATAAATAAAACATCAGCAAATAACCAGATAGAAGCTGAGAACTTTGTGATCAAAAAGATCTTAAATTTCCTTAATGGTATACATCTTGTCACCAAAACATGTAGCAAATACCTACATGCAATTTTTAAGTCAATTCTGATATAGCATAAACAGTGACTTAAACAGTCACATAAAACAGTGACTTCTATAGCCATTAGGGTAAAGTATTAAAACACAACCCTTTCCTCCGAAAGAAGAGGTGGACAATAACACACACATGAAGCCAGCTCACTAAACTCAAAGAAAATGTCTATCAACAAACTGTTATCAAAGTTCAAGAGTCTTTGAAAAAGCAATAGACTCTAGGATGCCATACCATAAGCATCTTGATTCAAATAATCGTATTTTTTATCCTCCACCATATCCATCAGTGTGTTGCCAGTTACATCAGGTTTATTGAGTTGTTGAAGTGCATAATTTAGAACTGTGGGAAATAAACCAATCCCTCACCAATGAATCAGTACCACCTGTCTGTCCTGAATTCTGTGAAGACTCTTCCAAGCCACAGGAGGTACAAGGTTGGAACATTTCACCAGTACCAACTTTTTCAACACCATAATACTACTACTCAAAACATCTACCATTTGCAAAGATACCAGAGACTCATTGAATCAAAGAGCAGACAGCACATAATAAACTGAACGAGTCTTGAGAACCATTTCTCACCCTAAGGTCTCTATTGAAAAACAGAGGCTCCATCATGAACCTGCTTCATTTATGAAACTGGGTGAGGTTACAGCCCCCATCAATAAGTCTCCAGACAAGACTCTACTAAGAGGAAGCTAAATTATGTAGGGCCATTTCCCAGACAAGAAGGATGATACAGGTTATTGAAAATAACTCGAAAACACAATGATCCTGTTGACCAGAACTTCCAGTTGTAACATACTTCTGAGAGTGACGGAAGGAGCCCAGGGTGGGGACTCGGTTCTGCCCTGAGCCCCCATTCCAGCACTGATTGTCATATGACCTGTGTACACCATTTCACTTCATGAGTCTGGTCTAGAATCTGAACAGGATGGCCTTTGCACAGAAGTCTCTTGGGTCAAATTTCTGTACCTTTATTCTTCACATGAAAAGGAGAAAGAAGAAAGCAGTATTTGTGGAAGAGCTAAAGTCTTCTGCTGCTGAAACAGGAGATGAGCTAATGATACACAAGTGTGACCCCACCATGAAGACTGAAGCAAAGGAGTTCCTGAATTGAATGAATTCACTCAATCCATGACCCAAGTCTCTGGGAAACCTCCTGGCACCACCCAAAGGCCACCATCCTCACATCCCCTCAGTCCCGTCTGTCCTAGATCCTTGTGAACTAAGCCCTATTTTTCTTTGTCCCACCCTGCCTGCAGGGACTGCCCAGACAGAGCTGGCATCTCTGAGGAGGCTTGATTTGAGATGAATAAATGCTTCTGATTTTAAAAAGGACAGATTTGAGAACTTTTCCACAGGCAGGCTCTCCTGAAACTTCAGTTCTCATCCTGAATTTTAAAACCATAATGTGACATTTTAACATATGGCAAAGAGAGATGAATTTGAGATCGTTTCAAACTGCTTGAAAGATCTGCATTAAACACAGATTTCCATTATTACAGATCTAATAAGTCCTATTCTCATCTGGGCTATCAGCAACAGAGTAAGTAATTACCATTCAACTTGGGCCGTTCCAGTCCATTAGCCCAATACTGATGACTCAGGAAAAGCTATACATGAGAACTAAATGCTGATAAAAGATAAAATGGAATGGAAGAAAATGCTGCTGCCTTATACCATTCTGCTATATCTATTGTAAGGAATGAATAAAAAATAAACAACTTGATGGAGTGATAAAGCCTAAATATCAAAAATGGTGAATAGAGTCGTGGCTACCCAGACAAAAGGAGAAAGTAAAATGCCTCCTTGGCATCACAGGTTTTGAAGACTCTTTGGTCCTCAATGACAATGTTTCCCTATGTACAAGGACTGGATGGAAATGCCACCAAACATCTTCAAAGTGAAAAGCTGAAATAAGTCAGGTATTCATTCAACACACTAGCCAGTATGTAAGGCTCCTTGCTAGAGGCTGTCGGTATAAAAATTAATGAGACATTATCCTCTTAATGAGAGATTCAAGATAGTCATTTTAACCATACCCGAAGTGAGGGTATTTTCCACCCAGCATAATTAGTTTTAAGATCAGACTAAAATTTGTCTTTAATCTAGAATCTCAGTTATCAATGAGCCAACACTTGTTGATCATGTGTTACATTCTTGACACTTTGGGGAATGCAAAAATAATGATCATTGTGACTTGATAACAGTGTATGTTCCAATTGGGGACATACGACTAACATGAAAAAGGGAACACTAAGCATATATGGTTACATGCTAAATTGTGTAGCAGAGATGATTGATTCTAGAGGAAGTCAAAGAAAACAATGGAATGACCAAGATAGGCTGGGAAGGTTTCAGGGAAGGGATACAGTGTGACCATCGTGGCATCTCATGAGTGCCAGGTGCTCCAAGATGGTGAAGTGACCGGCACGGCCAGAGTAGAGGAAGGTGAGTGCAAAAAAAAAAAGTTGTGGTTTCGAAAGGGGCTAGACAGGTAGAGTAGAACCAGACACGTGGATGGTGAATAATGTTCGGGTAGATCACAAGGGACGAATGAGTCAGAGAAGGTCAGGGGCTGTAAGAATTAAGTTCGGAAGTGATGGTTGTGTGAATTAAGAGGGAAAGGGGCAAGATCAGCAAGGCTGTGAAGGGAAGCTGAAGGCAGCCAGTCTGGGGAGACGAGATCTATTGACAGACACCAGAAGACAGAAGAAAATGCCATTTGAAGAAGTGAAAGGGAGGAGTTTGTTTTTTGGCATAGAAACTCAGTGTCAGAGGGTATCTCTGAGGTCAGCTCATGGACTCCTCCAGTTGGATGTCTGAGTGCAGCACTCTGAGCCGGAGGTGACAGAGGATAGCAGTGGACATGTCTAACCAGCAATGAAAGATGGAGCAGGAGGGCAGGCGGGGACAAGACTGCAGACAGAGGCTGGGGAGTCTGCTCCACAGGGGTGAAAACAGACTGGGCACCCAGATGCGCTCAGGGGAGGAAGCTGAGAGAGGGGAAAGAACGTAAGACTGCAGGCTGGGGCCTGAGCTCACAGAGGCAAGGTGAGCTGGGAAAGCACGGGAGAAGAGGCCTCCAGTGGGCACAGCAAGAGAACCAAGACAATGCCCCAAGACCCAAGACGGAAAAGTTGTGGGAAAAGCATGGTTGCATGACACCAAACACACAGACTTGCTCCTGGGAAGCCTCCTGGGCTCCTCCATCCCGAGTCCACTCCTAGCCATGCCTTCGCTCACCTGCACGCCATGTGCTCAACTCACCTTCTCCTTTCTAGCTGTCAGCAAGCTCCTCTATCTGTGTCCTTTATATCTTCTCTCTCTTTACAAAGTTCGATGCAGATTCCCCTCTCCTACCTCTCCACACCCTCACCAAAATATCCAGGAACAAATACTCAAATCCCTGTTTGGAATGTGCAGACAGCTAAGGCTGCTTCTAACATCCTTCCCTGAAACCTTCCCCCCATTACTGGTTTAATTGGCACATTCTCTAACCTCTGCCCCTCCGCTAGTACTTTGCCATCAGCCAGAGTTCCAAGCTAGAAGACACCCATGTAGACACAAGTCCTCACATCTTGTCTTGTCTTAGAAATCTGCCCAGCTCCACCCACCTCAATGTGGATGTTGACCTCAGCCAACCAAACCCACAGCACCCTGGGACCACTAGCACAGGTCCTCAGTCTTCCGTGCAGTCCAGGTGTGTCTTTATGCAGCAGACAAAAGCTGCCTGGTGTGAATTAAATGTTAATGTAGTCATTTGCAATTGCAAATGCCTAAGATGGGACAGACTAGGCACACAGATGACTGCAGGAGAAACCAAAAGAGTGACAAGAAAACAGTGACAAAGAAGGGGATGCAGATTGAGTTAATCAAGGCAGGATTTGGAAGACAACATCTTGAAAAGTTGAACCTGGCTGCAAGCCCAGAAAAGAGACAAGCGGAAAGATTCCTGGGCATGGGTCCCAAGGAGTGTTGAGCATACGTTTGAGGTGTCAGGGAGATGCCTGGAGAACAGTTGTAGTCTCGATTTATGGGCAATGCCTAAAACCAGCCAGAGGAGGCCGATCCTTTCAGGGTTCAGGATTCGGGGAAAGAAGACTTGGCCCAGTACAGATGTAAGGTGAGGCTGACTACTGAAACACGAGCCCTCTTTGACTTGACAAAGTTAAACCATGAAGACAAGCCGCTTCGATTTGTCTGGTCTTCACCCCCAGCTTCTTCACCAGAGTGATTCCTTGATTTCACAGTAACTGGGTGTGATATTGCTGACACCATTTTTCATCTTTTACATGGCAAAGAACAAAGGCTGCAGGCAGACACGGAGAGCCTTCGGCTCAGAGGGGCCCTGGCATTTAACTGTCTTCTCACTGAAAAGCTAAAGATCATACAGTCGAACCAAAAGCACTAAGATTTTAAATAAAACAGTTTGTATTAAGGAAGACTTTGAACAGAAAAAGGGCTCATAAGAGACAGATTGCTGTGAGAAAAAGGTGACCCTCCAGAAGTGTGCTATTTTAAATGGTCTTTATACATGCTTTCTCTTTCTCTCCACCTAGAATGTTCTTCCTTCCCCGCCCGCTCCCCGCTTCACCTCCTCACTTTGCTCCGATCTGTGTCGTGGTTATTTCCACTCGGTGTCCTATTGAGAATGACTGGTCCCATCTGTCCCCTTATCACACGTAACCTCTTTAAGACTGACTTTCATCTTTGTAAGGCAGCACCTATGCGTGGCACATAATCGGTTCTTAGTATGTATGACCCAACGAATGAACCAAGATCCGAGTAAGTGACGGGGTGAGCTACAGGCAACCTGAGTCCCTGCTGCCGCCCAGTGACCCGGCCTCCTCTCCCGTCTCTGGTGAGTCCACTCTCCCTATCATGTGAGAGTTTGGGCCCTAGCTTCTGAGAAGTTCACTCCAACTTCCAATTGGTATTTACGAGACCAAGTAGAGCCATTTCTTTTGCCCCCTTAAGACTGAGCTCTAAGTCCATCTTTTATTTCTAGGTCAAATACTCCCTTCCATTACTGGTCTAATTGGCACACTCCCTAACCTCTGCCTCTCCGCTAATACTCTGCCATCAGCCAGAGTTCCAAGCTAGAAACCGGCCTCCCCTTGGCCTCCCCCTCCCCTGCCCCACTGCCTCCACTGACCACAGCTGGACTCTTCTGCTCGGGCTTCAGAGGCAGCCCCAGGATGAAGCCCAGCAGCCACATCCTTCCTACCAGCCCCACCTCTTCTGGCCTTTGCCACCCCTCCAACCCCATCAGCACCTCCCAAGGCCTCCTACATGACATACCTTCGCTGTTCTGGAATCCATGAGCTCCTGTAGCAGCCCAGTATCATCTCCCAAGCAGGGTGACACATGCCACCCCATACTCCCGTGCCCAGATCCCACTGCCTTTGTCCCTGTCACCCCCTTTCCACACATTGGCATGGAGGGAGCATGCATCTGTAGCTCTGCCACCCTGCTATTCCTGACCCCAGCCACAGTAGAGGCTCCTCCTAGTCCCCGTGGAAATCTAGGAGTGAGTATATTAGTTTCTGTGTTTTGTTATTACTATGATATATGGGATATTACCTATATACCCCCATCTCATAACCTAAGTTCCTCTGGTTCCATTACCTACCTCAGATACTTCAGACTTCACATACTGCATTCTCTCATCTATTAAGAGACACACAAACAGCTTATAACATTACACAAGAAACAGATGGGCAAATCTAAACAACAGAAATAATACTTTCTGATTTCAAGTAATTGTTAACAGAATTATTAGAATGCTATTACAATGACTTGTACTTTGCACAAATTCCACTATCAGCTAAACAAATTGCAAAGACATTTTAAAGATGATGTTCAAAGTGTTTCACATGGTTGAGTTGATGATTTAGCTTTTTCCAGTAATATAATCTTTAGGTAATTAACTGGGTAAGTCCATATCAGTCGTTTGCTGTGGCCGCCTGTGCTATCAAATGTGCAGCAACTTGGTCACTGATGGAAGGGCAATGCTGACAAATTAAAAAGTATATTTCTTCTTACATTTTACTCAGTAATAACAGTTACTTGATGTCTTATCAACAAAGGTGTAAAGACCCTTGTTTTCTCTCACGGAAACCAAAAGGTGAACATTTGATCAGAATTCCCGCTACAAATACAAGAAAATGTAGAGAGCTATTCATTTCCTTAAAGCTCTCTTTTAAAAAAAAAAAAAAGTACAGTTTAAATTGGGACAGTGCTCTTAAAATGTTAGGTCTGTCAATACTTTTTTTCAGGGCTAGGGAGTGCAGAGGAGTAAGAACAGACTAAGAGGAATGGCACATAGAAGAAAAAGACGAAGTATTTCTAAAACATTCAAACTCACTCCTAACCAGCAGCTTTCTAACCAGACTACATATGGCCCAGCTTCTCTTTCTCTACCATTCAGCAAAATGCTAAAGGTATAGGTGGAAAGTCAGTTTCAAGTCTTTAGCCTTCCCATCCATGTGCCAAAAAGAAAAGTAAAAATGACAGTGCTCTCAAAAGACCTACAGTTGGCATCATTCTTCATGGTGAAAAACTGAATGCCTTCCCCCTAGGATCAAGAGCAAGGGGAGGATATCAACTCTCACCACTCCTATGCAACATCATGCTGGAGATCCCAGCTAGCACAATAAGGTAAGAAAAGGAAATAAAATTTATTGAGATTGCAAAGGAAGAAATAAAGCTGTCATTATTCACAGAAGACATGATCATCAATGTCTTAGCCCACTCAGGCTGCTTGGACAGAATACCATAAAAATGGATGGCTCATAAACAACAGTATAGTTGTCCCTCAGTTCTTTCAAGGGGTTGGTTCCAAAACCCCATAGGTAGCAAAATCTGAGGATGCCCAAGTCCCTGACATAAAATGGCACAGTATAAGCATGTAACCTATGCACATCCTCCCACATACTTTAAATCATCTCTAGACGACTTAAAGTACCTAATACAATGTAAGTGCTTTGCAAATGGTTGATACACTGTATTTTTGTGGTTTTTTAAAAAATATTTTCGATCCAAGTTTGGTTGAATCCACTGATGAAGAACTCACAGACATGGAGAGCCAAGAGTTATTTATTTCTCACAGTTCTGGAGGCTGGGAAGTCCAAAACCAAGGCACCAGCAGATTCAGTGTCTGCTGAGGACCTGCTTCCTAATTCATAGATGGCTGTCTTCTCACTGTGTTCTCACATCACAGAAGAGGCAAGGCAGCTCTCTGGAGTCTTTTTTATAAGGGCACTAACTCCATGCACAAGGGCTCCACTGTCATGACTTAATCATCTCCCAAGGCCCCACTTCCTGGTATCATCACATTGGAGGTTAGGCTTCTACATATGAATTTGGAGGGAGACAAGCATTGTCTATATAGAAAATACCAAGGAAGGCCCGGCACAGTGGCTCACACATCTGTAATCCCAGCACTTTGGGAGGCCAAGGCGGGCAGATCACCTGAGGTCAGGAGTTCAAGACTAGCCTGACTAACATGGTGAAACCTTGTCTCTACTTAAAAAAAAAAAAAAATAGCCAGGTCTAATGGCAGGCACTTGAGCCCAGGAGGTGGAAGTTGCAGTGAGCCAAGATTGCATCATTGCACCCTAGCCTGGGTGACAAGAGTGAAACCCCGTCTCAAAAAAAAAAAAAGAAAGAAAGAAAATACCAATACCAAGGAAAGGGCAAAAAAGTTACAAGAACAAATAAGGGAACTTAAGAGGTCTCAGAATACAAGGTCAACATACAAAACTTATTAAAACAAATTATTAAAAAATAAAATTATTCAAAAGAAATGTTATGTACTACTGATGAATGGTTAGAAATTTTTCAATTTTTAAGGTATCATTTACAATAACATCAGACAAAATGAAATGCTTGGGAATGAACATGTGCAAGATTTGTCTTTTCATTTTCTGAACAATGTTTTTGAATAACATTTTCATTTTATGAAGTCCAATCTATCATTTTCATTTTATGGCTTCTGGTTTTTGTGTCTTATCTAAGAATTACTTGCTTAACACAAGGTCACAATGATTTTTGCCAATGTTTTCTTCACGAAGTTTGATGGTGTTATGCTTTACACCTAGGTTTATGATCCACTTTGAGTTAATTTCATATAGGGTGCAAGATACATAGTTCTAAAATCAGCAAACAGTAATAAATGAAAGTGGCAGTAACACACGGGAAACTGAGAAACAGGCAAGAATCAGAGCACATACTCACACAGCTGAATACCCCTTACCCCTTCCTGCCAATTTCCCTCAGTTAAGGCAAGTATTGTGCTTTCTTCATGAAGGAATTCAGGTTGATAACAATGCTAAAGCTTTGGCCAGTTTTCCTGTTGTGTAAATTCTTCAGTTGGCCCATTAGACTGGCGAAGGGGGGAGGGAGTACCCAGCACAGCCACAGAGCAGGAGTCTGCCCTGTCTCTGCATATCACCACACTGATGTCCTGGAAGGTTTTCACAACTATGCCAACAGTTGTGAAAAGAGTGCGATGTCCTGCCAGCATGAGAGAAGGTTATGGGGAAGATCATACGAATGCAAAAGTACTTATAACATTCCCCTCATTAGGTTCCACCTCAAGTCCTGCCTGTGCCTCACATTCATTAATAACAACTCCATCTTTATATCATGAATATCTATACATGCCTGAAAATCAACTAGAATTATCTGTGACTGAAAACAATACATCAGGTGTACTGATACATATTTAGCATGTTCAAGATGTCCTAGTTGGGCTGTGAGAGCTCAAATCACTGCAAGGGATGGGCACTTCTGAAAACAGAAGTGTGGTCAAATCCCAGCTGAGTCACTTACTAGCTATGTGACATTGGGCCAGTTGCTCCCCTTCTCTGAGCTTCATTTTCTTGATCTGTAAAATAGACTACAAGTCATTATCATATAGGAGTTTTGCTACTAGGTTTAAATAGTGCTGTTTAAATATTAAATCAATGCTACTTCCCTCCTCCTTACTTTCGAAAAACCACATTTATACACTAAAATTTTCTTTAAAATTATTTGTGTGCCAGGCTGCCACATTCTGCATGGAGTGGAAGGAGAAACAGTGGCTGTGCTGGAGATGCCCAGTGACATCTGAGTTGGCCAGGAATGATACCACACCAGTGATGTGGAAGACCAGGATAATACAGTGATCTAGAGAGAGAGATACTGTTTACAAGACTGGGAATTCCACACATAAAACAACACAAGGTTTTAGAACCAAGATGATTAATAAAGTAATAGTAGTTAACATGTATGTGCCTGACGCTGTTTTAATGATTTTACATGTATTAACACAGTTGATACGCTCACAATTATCCTACAAGGTAGATACGTTTATTATCCCCATTTTACAGATAGGAAAACTAAGGCACAAGGTGCATAGAGACTTGCCCAAGGACACAAAGCTGGTAAGTAACACAGATGAGATTGCAACCCAAACTGTTGGGTTCCAGAAACCCTACTGCCTCATAAAGACCGGAGACAGTCAAGAAGTGCCACGCCCAAGTCCTAACAGACCTTCTCAATTCCTGGCCACCCATGCGCCGGTCTTCCATGGCCCATTTTCTCAAACAACATCAGGGTACAGGGCCTTCTAGGGTACTGGCAATGTGCTTTTCCTTAGGGGTGGAGGTAGTTACATGGATTTCTATAATTATTAAGTTTTGTGTACGCTTCTGTTCGTATATCTCACTGCGAGAGAAAGTGGATCAGCATCCACGCAGGGAGCCAACTCTCCAGGCTTTTGACATCGTGGAGGTTCCAAGTTCAGCCGTCCCTAACATGAAACTAAGACACAGCACCAAGGTTAGGATGTAGGGGAGCAAAAGATGCCAAGCACGCTCCTCCCCTGCCTCCTCTGCAGTCCTTTGAATTTGCATGCTAGAATTACTAGAGCAAAAGCTCAGCTAATCTCCTGGCTGGCGTGATTGTTATTATCATGCGGCGCACACATGCATATTCAGCCAGATTTAAAGGGAAGAAATAAGCCTCCCTCATGGCGCTGCTGATAAACAACCCCCCAAAATCTTTTTCCCTATACTCAAACCAAACACATTTGAAGCCTTGTCATACTTAAAAGTGATTTGCCCGTAAGTCTTTTACATGTTAATAACATTGTGCATTGAATATTTCATTCCCGAGATCATTATGTGATTGGTTTCCATGTGATTTTCAGTACAATAGAAATGGACAGAGCAATATCAGCTGCCTTTGGACACCAATCTCCATGTTAAAGCTCACACCACTGACATCAGAACACGCAAAACTCAGCTGCGGTGGGAGCCCGGCCATGTTAGTCAAGCCCACTTGTTTCCAGACAAAACATTTTAATTCCTGGCATGGGAGAGGGGACCTGGGGAGGCAGTGCTGGAAGAGAATGGAGAGGAGGAAAGGAGGAGAGGGGGAGAATGAAAAAGGCATAATTAACCCAGAGCCAAGATATTTGGCTCTACACTTCGCTCCAGCTCTTGCAAACTGACTCCTCCATGTCATCTCATTCTCTTCTCATAGGTTGGGTGAATACAGCCAGTTGTTTCTCAACCCTAGGAACACACTAGACCCATCCTGGCTCCCGAGCGGGAGTGGAGGGCCTGATTTAATTAGGGGTATTGGGGCCTCAGTCCCAGATAATGCTAACATGCTTCCAGGGTTGCAATTCCGGGGTAAGTCCATGGGCTCTGCTGACAGATGAGGGCCAGGGAGGCCACACATGTAGAAATGGGCAAAACCATCATCAAGCAAGGGCCCAGCTGAGATGGTGACACTGTCACTGAGCTATAAAAATATGATCAAGTGAATGAGTGAGCTGGGGTAATACAAGGGACTGGAGGGAAAAATGCAGATCCCCAGCCCACAGAATGCAAAGCTGAAGAATGAGACAAAGTCACTTGTCATATAATTCCCCAACACACAAACACACACATGCATACACACACAACCCCATACAAATGTACATGCACACACACATATGCATACACATACAAATGCACATAGACACACATGTATGCACACACATGTATGTAGTCATGTAAACACACAGGTAGTCACGCAAATGCATACACATGCACACACATATGCAGACACACATACAAGCACACACTATCATACAAACGCATACACGTGCATGCAGTTACGCAAACACACACAAGCAAAAACACACATGCGCATACACACCATTATGCCAAAATGCATTCCTGTACATTTCAACCTTTTACAGATAATTTCATTAATTAATAACATTCTGAGTTCATTCTCCCCTGCTACTTGAGAAACCAAAAGCTCCAAAACTTCTAAAGAAGCCTGTCACCAACACCATCACCACCAGCGTACCCACCCACCCACCTCATACCCAGTGTGAGACTGTCCTGGCTCTCCGGAGTGAAGCTGGGATCACCACTGCTCACATACCTTTGACCTTACCAGCCCCGGGTTTCATTCACTGCCTGAGGGTCCATCCTGTGCCCACATGGTCTTGGGCCCCTTGTGCACTGGACACAGATGTTTTCTGCTCAGACTCTGGAATCTACCAGGTTCAAATCCCAGCTATTCCAGGGACCCACCTGGAATCCCAGGCCAGTTTGCTTGGTTTCTCTGTGCCTCGATTTCCTCCTCAGTAAAAGAGAGGTGATAAGGTAACAGCTCACAGAGTTATCTAACATGTTTTAAAACTGAGAGTAGTGTTTGACACACAGCAAGCATTTATTTGTCAGCAAGCTTTTCACCCCCGCTGCAATCCTAAGGACTGTGCAATGCCTCCAATTTGCAGATGGGGAAACTGAGGCTCAGATTCCAGCTACAATGTCCACGCGTATACTCTCCAACCTACAAGACTGTGTCCTCAGTTGGGGGTTAGGACGCAGACTCGGTCTACAGAGACATCACGGCTTTTTCATCAGGAAACTGAAGCCACCTGGGCACAGGCTGCCACTCATTTCCTGGCAGGTGACCAGGCACAAACATGCTGCTGTCCCCTCTCCCCACCTGGCCTGGTCTTAGCCCCCTTGCCTGCCTTTAGTCTCTATTTGTCAGGAAGCCATTAGAAATCAATGATCTAAAATTTTGTTGGAATGTAGTTCAAAAGTTCTGTTCTGGTCTGAGCTTGGGTTTTTAATTGGAAACCCAGTTTTGTTTGGTTTAGTTTTAAAAAATAATAATAAATAAAAGCACTTAAGCCAGAGAAAGTAGCTATATTGTTGGAGAGCAGAGTGGTTGTTCTTATTAAGTTTAATGCAAAACAAAGGCATTATATTATAATGATATTAACTCTAATTAGAAGCCAGCAGCTCAAAACATATAAAGCAAAAAGAAGGCCAGCTGCATTCTTCTAAGAGCTGATCTTCTCAACCTAGGCTGCACATTAGAACTACCTGGGGAGCCTTTTAAAAATATTAACACCTAGACTTCACTCTCCAAGAGTCTGATTTAATTGGCCTAGGATGGGGCCCAGACATCAGTATGGTTTTTTGTTTTGGTTTTTCACTCTGTTGCCTAGGCTGGAGTGCAATGGCGTGACTGTGACTCACTGCAACCTCCACCTCCTGGGTTCAAGCGATTCTCCTGCCTCAGCCTTCTGAGTAGCTGGGATTACAGGGGTCCGCGACAACATCAGGCTAATTTTTGTAATTTTAGTAAAGATGGGGTTTCACTATGTTGGTCAGGCTGGTCTCAAACTCCTGACCTCGTGATCCACCCACCTAGGCCTCCCAAAGTGCTAGGATTACAGGCGTGAGCCACTGCTCAGGTGATTTGTATGTGCAGCCCAGGATTGAGGATGACTATTCTACAGGCAAAAGAAACTAACCTTTTTTAAAGTCCTTCTCCGTCCTAGGCATTATACTCTGCCTTCAAATACAGTATATTATTAACCGTAAGCATAAAAAGTCTATTAGGATTTGGGTACAAGTATGTAATCCCAAGAGTTTTCCCATTCTCTGCGACATTGGGTTGCTTATTAAATATTTCATTTTTTCTTTGGCCCACTGGGGAGTCCTAAAGAGGAAGGAAGGGGTGAAAACCAGCACAGCCTAAAACTTCTAAAAAGCGCAGGAAGCTAATGAGGGCCTTTGCACCAAGCAGCATTAGCCTGGAGAAACCCAGCCAGCAGCCAAGAGAAGAGATCTGCTGCCAAAATACACGACAGCCCCAGGCCATATGCAGCCCATGGAGGGATTTTTCACCTAGGAAGGATTTATAGGAAATTTAACAGGAACATTTTAATCAAGAAACAAGGTCAGGACGGATAAGACTAGGATTACACTAAACTGTGAATGGCAATCGTTCAGGACTGGTAGAATGATACCTGCTAACACCTTAGACTTACTTTTCTCTTTAGGTCCACTTAAAAGTACTATCCTGTGATAAAAGCCTAGCTGTGTAAGTATGTGGTTTTAAAAAGAAAGGCAGGATTTATTAAGAGGAGAACAGAAAAGAAAAACTTAAGAGAAGGACCTAAAGAATCAAGTATAAGATAAGATAGGCTAAGAGAATTTCTTCTTACATGTCCAGGGGTGGGCTCAGCATTATTAGTGTCCCTTGTGGGCTCAGAATATGGAGACAGAAAGGCTGGTTCTAGATGACACCCAGCATGTTCAGCTGTGGGTGAGCGGCAGCCGACAACGCTGACTAGGGCAAAGGGCAGAGGGGCCACACTGGTCTGTGCCCTTGTCCCAAGAGCTGCTTGCTGCCACACCAGCATCCAACGTCCATCTGGGTAGGGCCCATGGCCCCCTTGGAGGGTCTTACCCTAGTCACCCTCCCCTTTCATCACACCTCTGGCTGCCACGTTATCCTTCCTTTACTCTTATCAATAAACAGACGGTTCTTTGATCTCAGCCGTCATTATTGTGCAGTAGAATTCTGTTTCCACCCAATGCCATGCTGATTTCACACTTCCTCTTGCACCTTCCAGATATGTGCTGGCTTTATCTGATTTTCTAGCGTGGGGCAGAAACAGGAATTTTTCTCTAAAAAGGCACAAGGTGTGATGCCCTCCCAAGGTGAAGGGCAGAATGACTAGCTGATGTCAGTGAGGAACAGGTTCCGGACAGATGAAATGGGCCAAGCACTGGCAGCTCCCTAACAGTGGGTGAGCCAGTCCACACACTGGCCTCATTTCCTTCTCATAGCAGCCCATAAGGTAGGTGCCGTTTACGAAGAGAAGCGATGGAAGGTGACTGGCCACCATGAGGTGTCTACCCTACATTCTCAGCACACCTTCTCCCAGTCCTAGAGCGTGGTCTGAGTCAGTGGGAGCTGCTATAACGAATTACCACAGACTGCGTGGCTTATGAACAACACAAGTGTATTTCTAATGGTTCTGAGGTTCTCATGAGGTTCTCACGAGGCTGGAAGTCAAAGATCAAGGTGCCGGCATGGACAAGCTCTGGTGCCAGCCCGCTTCTGGACTGCAGTCGGTCAGCCTCCCATTGTGTCCTCACATGGTGCAAAGAGGTCCCTTTCAGGCGGGCACTAAGACTCTTGGTTCCATTCATAAGGGTCGCATTCTCGTGACAAATCACCTCCCAGAGCCCCCTCTCCAAATACTAACCTAGGAATCTGTGGGCTAGGATTTCAACCTAGGAATTTGCAGGGATGCAAACTTTAAGACCACAGCAGGCCCCATGATATTCCGTGAACCCACCCTCACACATGACTGTCGTGGCTGAGGGGGTGAGGGCTCCAGTGAGTTCTCCCACCTATGACCTGTGTGGCCTTGGGCAAGCCACTTCACCTCTGTGACCCCTAGCTTCCCCATCTACAAATGGGAATGGGTTCAGAGCCTACTTCTTAGGGAATCATGAGCACTAAATGAGATGGTATAGTAAGGCACACAGCTACAGGTTTCCCGTGCCACAGTTTGACAGGCCCCCTGGACTCCCATGGTAGCCCCCACTGATGGCCGCCAGTCCTCCACCCGTCACCTACCCCACTCAACAGGGTGTGCCCATCAGTGCCACCAGAACAGGCACCCCCAGAAATCAGAGGCTTTGAATTAAAGGAGAAGTACAGTTGGCACTCAATGGAGGTTGAACACCCTTTGTGTCAGGTTCTGGTGAGAACCTTTTTCTGGGCTACAGATGGCCAAACTCCCATTTTGTCCTCCCATGGTGCAAGGAGAGAAAGAGACATCTCTGCAGTCCCTTTTATAAGGCCACCAATCCCATTCATAAGGGTCTGACCACTCGCCAGACCCCCAAAGCCTTGATTCTGCAAGTACCCTGTCCGAAATAAAAATAAGTAAGAGCCTTGGCTCAGAGCAGCAGGAGTAACTCCAGCACTCTTCCACCGCAGACCACTTCCCCGTCTCAGGCCCAGCTCCGTCAATTTCTTTATTCTTTCAAATCACCTCCCATCAGAAGTCCTACAGCCCTGCTTCAAAGTGTCACAGGCTGTGTCTCACAGAATCTAGGACAGGAGGGAAGTGGGGGGCAGCGTCCTGTAGGTGCCTGCTGCGAGCCAGCTCCACACAGGACCGTGCAGCGCCTCTCGTGTTCAGACCTCCTGACCACCCTGTAACAAGTGGGCAAAACAAATGATGCGTTCCCATTGTAAAGACAAAGAGGCTGGGAGAGATGGGGCCACTTGCCCAGGGCCCATGGCTATTGGGGGGTGGGGCATGGTGGGGCGGGATTCACAAAGATCCCACTCCAAAGCTGAAGGGGCCTTGGAGAGCCACAGTCCGGTTCCATCCCCGCCCAGATGCAGATGCCGAGACCCGAGGAAGGTCAGCCTGGCTTCAGCTCTGCCCCCAGATGCAGAACCTGGGTCTCCTGCATTCTCTCCGGCACATCACGTTCTCACTTCATCCACCCCTTCTTACCAAAAAGGACTTTCAGTATCACCATTTGTTGAGATTGTATAAAAGGAGGCTCTCCTAAGAGACCAAAGCATTTCTCAAAATTGTTTTCTAGAAGAACTTTATTTTCTTCTTCTTCTTCACACCAACCAGTTAAAGCTGCACAAAACCTGCCCTACTTAGCGTTTCTGCGGAAGGTTGGGACTTTGCACATGGTAAATCAAATGCAGCAGTGCTTGGGGACTCATCACCCTAGTACCTAATGAAGATAATCCATCAGCACCGCAGCAACTTTATTGGGCCATTCCTGCCCAAGGAAATGGCAGAAACAGCCAGGGGGTGGGGGGAAAGCCACCAGGAATTAAATGGGGAAACAGATGATATTTAATTATATAAATATTCTCAGCAATGCTCTGAGGAATGGAATTATTGCCTTGCTGGGCAGCCCCTCATTGAACCAGGCGGCAAAGGAGATTTATACCACAGAGTTCACGTTTTCATTAGAATTCACACAGACCATATTTGGAAAGTGGATGTCTGGAAGCTTGATGATATTGTGTGTTCATAATCTGACACTGTAATATAGTGACTTTAAAAAGAGAAGGGGAGGCTCTCCCCTTATTCATTTGATATTTACATTTTATTAGTGTTATTATTTGGCATAATTACAAAGAATTAGCTATGTTAATTAATGCTGCACTAATGCAGTCATAATTACTTCCATTTATTCTAGAACATAAGTGAATTTATAAATTTATTTGGAACTCAAGTGACTTCTTGGATTCACATTTTTAAAAAATGAAATCTCGGCCAGGTGCAGTGGCTCACGCCTGTAATGCCAGCACTTTGGGAGGCCAAGGGGTGTGGATCACGAGGTCAGGAGTTCAAGAACTGCCTGGCCAAGATGGTGAAACCCCATCTCTACTAAAAATACAAAAATTAACAAGGTGTGGTGGTGGGTGCCTGTAATCCCAGCTACTCGGGAGGCTGAGGGAGAATCACTTGAACCTGGGAGGCAGAGGTTGCAGTGAGAAAAGGACCCTCCTGCTAAATTCATGAAATGGAAAAATGAAATTGTTTTAAGGATGTGCTATGGATTTTTCCTACCTGTCTATATATATCTATATCTATATCTATAGATTTTTCTGTATTTGTTTATTTATTGAGATGGAGTCTTGCTCTGTCGCCCAGTCCAGAGTGCAGTGGCGCAATCACAGCTCATTGCAAGCTCCGCCTCCCGGGTTCAACCGATTCTCCTGCCTCAGCCTCCCGAGTAGCTGGGACTACAGGCGCCCGCCACTATGTCCAGCTAATTTTTTGTATTTTTAGTAGAGACAGAGTTTCACCGTGTTAGTCAGGATGGTCCTGATCTCCTGACCTCATGATCTGCCCACCTCAGCCTCCCAAAGTGCTGAGATTATAGGCGTGAGCCACCACACCCAGCCCCATCCTATCTATATTTCTAATCACCTGTTGGAGCTGTATGATATCATTTTTAACACACTTCCTCTGTAATGAAGCTGAATTAAGTGGCCCGAGGGAAATTTCAAATGGACTTCTTTGCACATCTTCAATTGACAAAATGCAAAGAATGAAAAGAAGAAAAGCACTTGATCTCAACACCCTGCTAAGAATTACATAGACTACTTTTCTACAGGGTTTTAAAGATTTCACGTTATAAAAGTATCTTCCTGGGGAAAACCAAAGGAAAGTTTATAAGCGCTTTCTTCCAAACTTAACAGTGAAAATTCCAGTAAGAATTAATATTCCAAAATTAGGCATGTATCTCAGAAACATAAAAACCTATAGGAACCACTTAAATGCGTTAGATATTTAGAGACTGTTTTCTATCACTGTACCTCTTCATGACATATGGGCCACCCACCATTTAAATCTAAACAGCATGTTGAGATTTTTGCTGGAAATGAAGACTTTTAAGAGATAGTGCCAATCAAATTATGCCTTACAAGAGGCAACCCCCTTCCCTCTTCCCACCGCAATACACAAAAAATTTACTTTACTAGAAAGCTTTGTAAAGTGCTTTGACACAGATGTTACCCTATAGGAAATTTCAATAAATTGAAGGAAATGTTGTTCTTTAACTATATTCTATATTGAATAAAAAACTGTACTTCTATACATTTTTCTAAAAGGGAAAAAGCATCACAAAGTTCCAGAAATAAGAGGTAAGCTCAAATATCCTGGTTTCCTCTCACTCTCCAACCTCAGCCACTCCCAATTCTGGAGCTACTTCTGATACATGAATGTCTGCCTCCAGCACAGACAGCACTCCTGATCTCCTCTCTTGATAGTAACCACAAACTCAACCCCTCCAGATCTGCACACACCACTCTCTACTCCCCAACCTGCTCTATCCCCTCTGGCAATGGATGGCCTCACGCAGGTGCCCAGGCAGGAAATCCAGTTGCAGCACTCCCCAATCCCCACATCTGACCAATCACAAATTCCTACAGACAGTATTTCTAGATTCCCCTGTAATCCACTCACTTCTCACCATTCTCACTACCACTAGCTTGGCCTGTCTGCTGCCATCCATCATCTAGTATCTGGTAATCTGCCTGTACCTCTCTCATCCATCTTCTATGATACAGTGAGAGTGATCTTTCTAAAATCTAAATCAGATCATGCCATTTCATCCCTAAAACCCTCCAATGGCTATTGGTGAAATACAAATCAGAATTACAATGAGGTAACATTTCACACCCAGTAGGGTGGCTATAATCAAAAACACAGACAACAGCAAGTGTTGGAGAGGACGTGGAGAAACTGGAATCCTCTGCAGATGGGATTGTAAAATAGGGCACCTACTTTAGAAAACAGTGTGGGAGTTCCTCAAAATGTTAAATGCAGTCACCATATGACCCAGCAATTCCATTCCTAAATATATACCGCAGAGAAAGGAAAACGTCTCTACACAAAAACTGTACACAAATGTTCACAGCATCATTATTCACAATAGACAAAAAGTAGAAACAACCCAAACATCCGTCAACTGATGAATACATAAAATGTGGTGTCTCCATACAATGATGGATACATCCACGCAATGGAAGATGATCAGTAATCAAAGGGAGTGAAGCACTGATGCATGCTGTAACACAGATGAGCCCTGACAACTTATGCTAGTGAAACAAGCCAAAAGGCCACATATTATCTGATCCCACCTAAAGTATCCAAAATTGATGACTCTATAGACACAGGAAGTAGATTATTGTGCCTGTGACTGGGGGAAGTGTTGGGAAGAAGTGAGGAATGTCTGGTGACAGGTATGGGGCCTCTTTCTGAGGTAATGGAAACGTTTTAAAATTGACTGTGGTGACACGGTTGCACAACTGTGTAACTGCAGTTAACACCCATTTGCTACGGTCTCAATGTTTACGTCCTCTTGAAGTCCAGATGTTGACATCTTTCCCCACAATGTGACAGTATCAGGAGGTGGAGCCTTAGGGAGGTATTAGTCAGTCATGAGGATGGGTCTCTGATGAATGGGATTAGTGCCCTTACAAAAGAGTCCCTTCCAGCATGTGAGAACACAGTAAGAAGGTGCCCTCTATGAAGCAGGAAGTGGGCCCTCATCAGACACCGAACCTGCTGGCTCCTTGATCTTGGACTCTCCACCTCCAGAACTGTGAGAAGCATATCTCTGTTGCTTATAAGCCACCCAGTTATATGGTATTGTTACAGTAGCCCAATGGAATAAGACACCATTGAACTGTGCATATTAAATAGATGAATTGTACGGTATGTAAGTTATATGTCAATACAGCTGTTATTAGAAGAAAGAGGGATGGAGAGAGGGAAGGGAGGAGAGAGACAGGGAGATGGGGAGAGAGAGAGAGAAAGAAGAGGGCGGGCAGAGAGAGGGGGAGAGAGATCTATCAACAATTGCAATGTGTGAACCTTCTTTAGGTCCTGATTTGAACAAAGTATAAATGAGGGGAATTTGACTCTGACTCTCATATTTGATATTAAAGAACTATTATTACATATTTTAGAGTGAAAAAAACCTATGAGAACTTTCATTGGCCCTTACAAAGTTGGAACCCTTAACATTGCCTAAAGACCCCTAATAACCCAGCCCCCACTCCAGCCACCTCCGACTATCCCAAGCCCTCCTCATGCATCCCCACCCCCAGAACTTGCTTCTGCCACTGTGATCTTTTTAAAAATTCTTTGAAAATATCATGCTATTTTAGTTTCCCAAATTAACTGAGATATCAACCAGACCAACCAATGATTATATCTGAGAAGAATAAGGCCCTCAAATCACACCACTAGACAGTGAGAGAACTGGAAGCAGAGCCTAGGGTTCCTGAATCTCAGTACGAGTCCATTGCTAGTGTCTTCTTTTCACACTTAAACTCAAATAGCATACATCAAGGTAGTGATAACTAGATCTTTACTACCTTTCCTAAAAAAAAAAAAGTAATCCCATTAGAAACTAGGTAAAATGGTTTATTTCCAGGCATACAGGCAGCATCATGCTAGAGGATGAATATGTAGGTAAACTAGAGTGAGAAGGAATTGGGTTTAAATTCAAATCTATGACATATTCACCACGTGGCCTTGTGAAAGTCACTTGGCATCCTGAACCTGTCTCCTCGTGGTAACGTGGGGATGATGAAGAATAGAGACTATCTGAATAAAAGCACAGCACAGTGCCAAGCACATAAATGACAGGTATTGTTACGGGTTCCCATGATACTTTACTTACCATGGAAGGTCTATTTTGATTACAGACTTGATTATGTAAAGAATCTAATTTCTAAAGAACGAAGCTTATCGATACAGAACCAGAAGAAAATAAGTACAACTGCCTGACTGGAAAATTCTATTCCATCACCACTGGTCAACAGAAGTGAATCAGCATTCACGTTTCTCCGGTGGGGGTAGTGGAGGAAGAATATGCTTATCTTGCAGAAACTATTTCCCAGAGGCCATCCTAGCACCATGTCTCTATGTGTCCATATGAAGAGATTAATTTCTATGTCACTTAGTTTTATTTTTTATTTTGAAAAATGTCAAACCTACAGAAACAAACAATATAGCATTGAATACTGATAACTCTTCACCTAGATTCACCAAGAATTAACATCTTCTCAAATCTTCTCTCTCTCATACACACACGTACACACACGCTTTCCTTTTACCAAACTATCCAAAAATGGGCTTAAGACCTCATGAAATTTCACCCTAAGTAATCCAACACACACCTCTCAAGAATAAACACCTTCTCCTATCCAGTCACACCTTTAAAAAAGGGAAGGCTGATTCAATACCATCATCCAACATACAGTCCATACTCACATCTCCCCAATTGTCTCAAAAACGTCCTTTATAGCCATTTTGCTTGTTTTGATACGGAATTCAACCAAGTTTCATTCATTGCAGTTGGCTGTTATTTCTGCTTGATCTCCCTAATCTGAAACAGTTCCTGCACTTGCCTCTGTACTTCATGACATTCTCCTTGGCAGCATCCAAGCCAGTCTTCCCAGGGGCGTCGGGTATCCCCACTACCCCATCACATCAGGACTCCCACTATTAGTGGCGGCGAACCTGACCACTTCATTAAGGTCACAACCAATCTCTCAATTGCAAAAGCACAGAGAATACTGTGCTAACATCAACAACCTCTCACCCAATAGTTTTCACATCCATCCTGAATCAGTTAATTACATTAAAGTCACAACATGACAAGTTTCTAATTCTCTAACTCCTTCTATATTTGTTATCTGGCATTTTCCTATAAAGCAGAGCTTTCCCCCCTCCCCGATCCTGCCCAACTCTCATCACTGTGGACTCACATGGGTTTTTCATTAATATTCTTTTCTGATGTTCCAACCATCCTGAGTTTGACTAGAGAGAGACCCTGTCAGCCAGTGTCCTGGCAAACCCTCAGCTCTCCTTCCATACTTCCTTGCTTTTGGTGCAATAAAGGATCTGAGGCTCGCCATTTCTCTCATGGTTTCTTCTAGTGGAAAGAGAAATTTAGAAACCAAGATTTGGATGTGAGAGATGCCCATAATGTCTGGGATGGCACAGCTTCCAGGCTCTTGAGTTGATGCAACTAGAACAGTGAGAAGAGAGTGTGTGTGCATATTTTAACATGAGTTCATACTGATACTTTCAACTCAAATCCAGTACCTCACATTCCTCATATTTATGTCGCCTTCCACAGTGAAAATGTTGGTATCCAACACATTGATTAACTTAGTTGCTCATTACTCTCTCCTACATAAGCACAAAATAATTTCAGAATGTCATCAATATCCCTACTGACACAAGCCTACTAAAAAAAGTTCAGCATTTCTTTACCCTTACTGTCATCATTAGACTACATGTGGTGTGGGTATAACTTTTTAAATCTAGGACTCTGGCAAACTTACAATAAAAATTTTTGTAACAATTCTGTTAATCATAAAATAAGCTTGTTCTCTTAAAATGCGAATGCAAAGTAAAACATATATATAATATATACACATATATCAAACTATTAAAAATTAGCTTTCACATTAAATTTTACTGTACCTGTGGTATTTAAAGAGGCAATGTTAAGCTTCTGTAAATCAATATTAAAGAACATTTAAAAACAGTACTTCCTTTTTCCATAAAAACAATAGATCACTATTTCCAAGAAAAAAATCTTTTCAATACATATGTGATTTTCTTTAAATGATCTTCAAACAATTGATATATCTGATCTATACTTCAACATTATTTCACAAGGAAAAAGTAGAATTGTTTCATTTAAAATGGAAATTTATTGTTCCTATAAAACACAAACGTGTCCTCGCGGCTTCCATCTTACTGAAGCAGATTTGGGTGCTACCTTATTGGGTGGTAACCCCTGCCGTAACCTGGGTAAGAACTATAAGTATTTTTGATGGATACTCTTCTGCAGGTTTTACAAGCATGCATGTCCACCATACAGATTTAGTGACTGCGTTTGACCATTTCCCAACCCTCCACAAGATCAGGCCTTTGCCACCCTTGCATTCTTCTTTCAACAAATACAATCTATAAATGGGTTAAGGATCCCAGACTATTTTTCCTCTTCTCCACTGCCATCTATGATGGTACAGATTCCTGAAGCCAAGACCACATTGGTTTTGGTTTCAACTTTGACCACAAGGCAATGAATATCCACATGAAAATTGTCAAATTTTGTCAAATACACCGTTACATTTCTATATAATGTTAAACATTTGGATAATTTTTAATTAGTGATATCAGAGAGAGAGAGAGAGACATCCTAAAGCCTGGATCCTAAATAAAAGGACTGAAATTGAGAATATGAGATTTGAAAACCAACTGCATGTTCTAGTTCTGGAATTTTTTTCTAAAGCTGTTGCACGGCTTCCTGCTGGAACATACTTTGTAACGTAATAGCACACAATTCGTTCTGAAGGGGGCAACATGGAAGAGCAGCCAACGTACTTCATGGGCTTCTCGGACGGTGGGCAACACCCTCACCTGTGCTACTGCGGCTGTCGCTTTGGGAAGTGGCCAATGTCAATATCCCTAACTGCCACCAAAAAAAGATCACTAGATCTCTACCTCATCCATTGATCTTATGCCACTGTCCATCTTAAAATGGAAAAAAAGAAGCTAGAAAGCTGTGCTGAAGAAAGACGCCGGTGTGAGCATTCTCTTCCGAGGATAAAGACAACCAAATGTGAGGGAGTAAAAATAGGTCGGGTGGACCAGCAGGGAAAAGGAAGAAAGTCTGCAGCAGGCACGTGAGAGGGAGACAGGATGAGTCATCAGGAGGGAAAGGAAGGTGGAAGGCATGGGGGAAAGAACAATTAACTGGAAGAAAGACAGGTGCCTTCTTTCCCCACCTCATGCCTCATCCACATGCTCTTACCAGACAACGGTCCAGCCATGCCAATTTCTCAGCCATCTGCTGTCTATCCTTAACAATAAGCTTCACTCATTTCACTTTTGTAATTGTGGTGAGACACCTAACACTACATTTACCACTGCAACCATTTCTAAGTGTACCACTAAGTAGTGGTAAGTACATTCACAATGATGTACGATCAATCTCCAGCACTTTTTCATCTTGCAAAACTGAAACTCTGCATCCTTTAAACAGCAGCTCTTCATCCCTCTTCTCCTCAACCCCTGGAAATCACCGTTCTACTTTCTGCCTCTATGAATTTGACTAATCTAGGAACCTCAACTAAGTGGAATTACATAGTATTTGTCTCTTTGTGGCTGGCTTATTTCTCATAGCATGATGTCCTCAAGGTTCATCCCTGTTGTAGCAAGTGACAGAATTTCCTTCCTTTTTAAGGCTGAATACTATTCCATTGTACAGATAGACCACAATCTGTCTACCCATTCACCTGTCGACAGGCACGTGGAGCTACTGGGAACACTGCTGCTGTGAACATGTGGTGTGCTTTACTCATTTTTAACCTCCTCCTTCAGAATGGGCAGCACTTCTTCTTTCTTCATACGATTTTTGGGGAAAAAAAAGTACTTCTGTACTGAGCAAGACATCCACAGAATCTAAAAAAAATGAAGAGATGAAGAGAAATATTTGTTTCACTGATTCCCCAATCCACTTAGATACCCAAGACCTGATTTAGCTGAGGCTTCTAAATATCCATCCTGAAATCAGCCTTTCCTGGGGCTCTTAATCGCCTTGTGATTCAGATCCAGTGACTCATCTTCCTGCCAAGGACACAAGGAATTGGGCAAAAAGAAACTGACACACACTAGCTCTCGGTCTTAAAAATACCTCTTTATTACACATCCTCTGAGTCATGAAAACAAACTCCTTCTCTAGTAGATTTTACATTGGATATATTTATACTTTTATGACTCAATCCAATTTTATTTATATATACATACGTATACATGGGTTTTTTTTGTTTGTTTTTGTTTTTGTTTTTAGCCAGAGTCTTGCTCTGTCGCCCAGGCTGGAGTGCAGTGGTGCGATCTCGGCTCACTGCAAGCTCCGCCTCCCAGGTTCACGCCATTCTCCTAGCTCAGCCTCCCAAGTAGCTGGGACTACAGGCACCTGCCACCACGCCTGGCTAATTTTTTGTGTTTTTAGGGGAGACGGGGTTTCACCATGTTAGCCAGGATGGTCTCAATCTCCTGACCTCGTGATCTGCCCACCTCAGCCTTCCGAAGTATTGGGATTACAGGCGTGAGCCACTGTGCCTGGCCTACGTGTGTTTATTTATGTTTTTAGATACACACACATATATATATTTGCACACAGAGAGTTTTGTTCTCTGTCTATACTCTTCAGGCTGAAGTCCAATTTGCTGATTTTTCAAGGGGATTTTCCCTTGCAATACACACACAAATATATGTTCACAACTACGTGTGATAAACCTGCCTGTGCAGTTAAGGGAGTCATGTTTCAGAGTGGAGGTGTGTACACATCGAAATAACTATTTTAGAAGCACCCCCAGTTTTCTTTTGAATAAAACAGACTCACAATGAATTGGCCATCATAAACCAAGGAAATAAGGGTCAGGTAGGGAGACACTGACATTCTAAAACTGTGCTAAACATTTCAAGTCACTTAAAAAGGCCAGGTAACCTTTTAAATGACCTTGACCTTTACTAAAGGGTGGAGACACGGCCTTCTCATCAAGTGACACATGCAGAATAAGAAATAAGGTTGGCAGGTTCATCTTCCCAGTCTAAATAACCTCGCCACTGCTTCCCTTCAAATATTCTAAATTTTAGCCAAACTTGTGCCCTGACCCAACACAAGCACTCAATGCCCTTTCTCCTGCTAGAATGTTCTCTATTCCCAGTCCCTTCCTGTCTAAATCCTTTCCACTGACTCAGATTCCTCCAGGAAGCCCTTCTTTTTTTTTTTTTTTTTTTTCCTTTTTGAGACAGAGTCTCGCTCTGTCACCCAGGCTGGAGTGCAGTGGCGCGATCTCGGCTCACTGCACCTACCCAGGAAGCCCTTCTTGAGACCCTCCACAAGTAGGCATGGTTCCTCCCTCCCGTAACCTCCTTATTTATGGATCCCAACTAGGTAGAGGACATGTTGTGAATTATTACCAGGCCTCATCCCCACCCCCCATCACCGCCCACCTGACATACACAAGCACACACCAGCCTGGGCTCCATAAAATCAACACCACCAGTGGTGTCCAGGCAGCGACACAGTCCTGTCCACGCCACACCTTACTGATACATAAAACGAGAGATCCCTGTCATGCTTCCCACTCCACAGGTTTAAGGGTAGGAGAAACAATGCTGGAAAGGGATGCGACTGGGCAGCGCAGGGAAGAGACATGCAGGAGCTGAACAGAAAAGGCTGTGCTTTTAAATCCTGCGCACTTTTCATACAATGGCTTCAGGACATGGGAGAGAACAGGCCGGCTGTTTTCATATAAGTCAAATTACCGAGTCAGACAGAAAAACAAACTCACAGATATCTGTCGATCAAACTAGGCCATAATTGCTATGTGAGGCTGCTTTATTTGTTGTTTGTTTCTGTAGATTTGAGGTCATATATTAACACATTAATTGGCATTTTGGTCATAATTATCATGTAGTAAGCTGTTGATTACATGGTTGCATTTTGAAATTTTTAATTGGTTTGTTTCAATTGATAAAAGGTAATTTGTTTGGGGATATGTTTAGAGTTATGTATTTAATATCACTGAATAGATAATTAATATAATGTAGCAATAGTAAACAATGACTATGGTAATTATCATCGAAGTGCACATATTTGTACAAATATGACAGACTGATTTTCTCTCTCGAGTTGTGTTGGTCTCTGCTCAGAGCCAGTGCACTGTGTCACTTTATTCATAGATGTAATTAGTAGCATCTCTCTCACCCACTTCCTTCAATTTGAAAAGAACTGAGAAGGTAGGACAAAGGACATCCTAGAAGCCACAAGGCGCCGTACTTTTCCCTCATTGCAGATTACCCGCTTAGAATTTCTCTGCATTTTCAGTCAGCCCTCGGCATTCCTGTAGTTTCAACCGAACCTTTTTATTAAAGTGTTCCTGGGTCATTAGGACACTTTTCCCCCCAACCCAATAGAGCAATTGCAATCCCAGTCTGAGAAAGCCTCCCTTGGTAGTTTAACTCAATTCACTAGGAAAAAACAGCACTTACCATCAACTATTTGTAAATTGACAGATAAAGTTGGCAAAAAAAACCCACAAAAAACAAACAAACAAAAAACTACCTCACTGTTTATATAAAATCTGCTTCCCTAACAACAACAATAACAAAAAATCCTACTCATGAGAAATAGCATGAACATTATGGGCTCCATTTTAAAAGTTCCGCCTCTTTGTCATCAACAAAGTTGCTGTGTTACAGACTGAGGCTTCCCTTGTGGCCTGGGACCCTGTCACCATCTCCCACCCGGTCCCAGAAATACATAAAACATCCCAGAGAGGGATAGGGCAAGAGCAGACAGCAGCCTGGGGCCCCCTGCTCGTGGGTGCCGAAGAGGTTATTCCCGTGCCTCAGATGCCCCTGCCCTAACCTTCTCTCTGCCTCCACTTCCCCCTTCTGGCCACAGGGTAGGAATTCAAAGGCAGCTGCACCACCAGAAGAAAGAAATGACTCTGTTAACTGGTGCCATCCCATCTTCCTCTCTCAGCCTCCCCAGAGCAGAGGAAAGGGTGGGCTGCCCCCACTTCCCCAGCCCCCAGCCCTCAGAACAAAGCCCACAACACAGGCTTGCCAGGACGCTCAAAACTGGGACTCACCTCACAAGACCAAAGTAAAACAGATGAGCCAACATGAGTCAATTCCTAGATTAATAAACCTAAAGACTGAAGCAAGGGAACACAACTGGGCAGATGCAGAGGAAGCTGTAGGAAACCGAGGGGTTCACTTTTATGAAAAAGTAGTCAGGCTTGGAGATCACTAGTATCAACTGAAAAGCAAGAAGGCAAAACTAAACTATGGTTTGTTTCATCTTATTCTGAAATGCATTTTTTTAGTATTTGCTAAACTTCTATAGAAATGTAAAATAGCTTATTGTCTTGCATATAAGGAAGTCCAATTTTTTGGGGGATGGGGAAGCTCAGTTGATAGAAGGGCATGTTGGCAGCCTTAAGTGACACAAGCTATACAAACTATCTCATTTGGGCCTCACAACAGTCCTGGCAAAGGAAGGAGGATGGGTGTTGTCATCCCATTTTAGAGATGTAGAAACTGAGGCTGAATGATCTGCCAGGAGCCACACTCCTAGGATGTGATGGTGCCCACCACAGCACTACCGACGGGGAGCTCAGAGCGCTGGGGCCTACAGCACAAACATATTGCCCCATGTGCCACAAAGTAGTGCTTCTCAAATATTAGTCCTTTCCATACCACCTTTGTGGTTTCTGCCAACCAGGCTATTATTTACGTATTTCATGGAAACCGCTATACGTATATGCATTTATTTTCCAAAGAGAACTCCATACCACCACCATAAATGGACAGCCTGTGACTGTCCACAGACAGAAGGTAGACACACAATTAATACAGTGAAAACCAAACAATGTTATTAAAACGTTAGCCCGCCCAACATTTCCCTTCCCTCTCTGTAAAAAGGGGAAATTGGCAAGTGTCAAGAGGTGGCGATGTAAGTCGTGATAAGGTGAGAACTTCTCCCTTCAATCAGCACAGGCACTGGAGGGGCCTGGGCAGGGAGGGCAGCAGGACAGAAGTTGGATAAGAAATTTATCAGCCGGCCACGGTGGCTCGCACCTGTAATCCCAGCACTTTGGGAGGCCGAGGTGAGTGAATCCCCTGAGGTCAGGAGTTGGAGACCAGTGGGAGTTCGAAACCAGCCTGGCCAAGATAGTGAAACCCCATCTCTACTAAAAATACAAAAACTTAGCTGGGCATGGTGGTGGGCACCTGTAATCCCAGATACTTGGGAGGCTGAGGCAGAAGAATTGCTTGAACCCAGGAGGCAGAAGTTGCAGTGAACCGAGATTGCGCCACTGCACCCCAGCCCAGGTGACAAGGGCGAAACTCCGTCTCAAAAAAAAAAGGTTAGCCAGGTGTGGTGACACGTGCCTGTAATCCCAGCTATTTGGGAGGCTGAGGCAAGAGAATCACTTGAACCTGGGAGGCAGACTTTGCAGTGAGTCAAGATTGCACCATTGCTCTCCAGCCTAAGTGACAGAGCGAGACTGTCTCAAAAAAAAAAAAAAAATTACCACAGACAAACACACTCGCCAGATCCTCCACCCCTCATTCAGACTCATCGGAGTTGTCCTACCTTCTCCAGTTCTGCATGTCTTGAATTACTTCTCAACAAGTTATGATTTTTTTTTTTTTTGAGACAGCATCTCATTTTTTTTTTTTTGAGACAGGGTCTCACTCTGTCACTCAGGATGGAGAGCAGTGATACGATCTTGGCTCACTGCAGCCTTGACCTCCTGGGCTCAAGCAACCCTCCTGCCTCGGCCTCCCAAAATGATTACTTGTTAAATATAACTAAATTCCTGGTTTTTTTGTTTGTTTGTTTGGTTTTTGGAGATAAAGTCTCACTCTCTTGCGCAGGTTGAAGCACAACGGTGTGATCTCAGTTCGCTGCAATCTCTGCCTCCCAGGTTCAAGAGATTCTCCTGCCTCAGAATCCCAAGCCACTGGGATTACAGATGTGCACCACATGCCTGGCTAATTTTTGGGTTTTTTTAGTAGAGATGGGGTTTCATTATGTTGGCCAGGCTGGTCTCGAACTCCTGACCTCAAATGATCTGCCTGCCCCAGCCTCCAAAGTGCTGGGATTACAGGCGTGAGCCACCGTGCCTGGCCTAAATTCTTATTCCTAATTTTAAAAACAACAGTTTCCATTTCTCATTAAAAAAAAGAAAAACTCTTCAGCCCTGACCTAAAAATCAAAACAGGGAACATTAAATGACGGGATACATTTTAGCATACTTCTGAATGGATCACACTAGTTAAGAAGGTTCATCTCATCCATCCTTGTGTTTCCAGAAATAGACTATTATCTATAACTGTTATCTAAAAAGATGTCTCCTTTCCGACTGCAGGCCCAGAGGAGCCCTTTCCGCCCACTGCCTCCGAGTGCTCGCTTTGCTAGGCTGGGGTCTGACGTCAGCCCCACGGCTGTGCCCACAATGGAGTCGCTCTGGACTGTGGCCAAGTGCACAGGTACTGGCAGCAACACCTCAAACCACGGGAGACTCGCTTCCCTTTCCGGTCCCTCTAAAGTCATTTTGCCTCTCTTTGCCGTTTTGCATCACAGTCTGAGGAAGACGGTTGTTGTGGTCCAGGGTCTCTGCACCGCTCAGAGTCGAAGGGCAGTGAACGCGCGGAGTGCCAGTCCAGAGAAACGGTGTCCTGCTCATGGGCGGGGGGAGTGCCCCAGATGTTAGGAGAATGCAGGAATCCTCCAGGCAGCATGGGCTTCCCTGCCTGTGAGCTGGTGGCTGAGGACCCTTCTCTTTACAGCCTTTCCATGCAGACGGCCATGCCAAGAGCAGTGCCGGGCGTCAAGAAGTGGTAGACTGTCCCCAGGACAGCCCCCGTGGCCCCTGTCTCCTGTTCTCATGCCCCGTGTGACCCCTTCTAGCCTGTACACGGTTGGTGTGCGTGACCCATAGGAGAGACAGTGTGTCACTTCTCAGGCAGGGTTATCAAGACACTGTGACTTCCACTCACTCCTGGACCACTCTCCCTGAGGAAGTCAGCCGCCGCGCTGTGAGGACATGAGGGCAGCAGTGGTGAGGCACACGTGGTGAAGGTCTGGGGCCTCTTGCCAACAGCTCATGACTGAGCCGCTGCAGAAGCTGACCCTCCACACCCATCTGCACACTCCCTAAGGCTCGGTGGCCAGCCCCTTTGCTGGGGTCAGAGCCACATTGCCATCTTGCTCCAGGATGGATCGCTGGCTCCTCGAATCCAACACATGCAACACTGAGCACGTCACCTCCTCCAGGCCTGCTGCTTCTCATCTACTCTGGCTCAAACCTGAGGGCCTCTCAGACCCTCTCTCTCCCATTCGCCCCATATACAGGCAGCACCAGGCCCTGCTGGCATTCTGTTCTCTGTGTCCCTTACGTTTGTCACCTGATTTCCACTCTCACTGCAACCAGCCCTCATCTGCACCTGGGAAGGGCCACCTTGCCTCTGCCAGTGACCTAACAGGGCCCCAGATGGTGTCCCAGCTTCCAGAAACCATCCACTACACGTCTATGAGTAGCTTTTTAAAGAACAATGTGAATGTGCCAAGACCCTATTTAAAACTTTCAATGGCTCCCTTTTGCAAGCAGGTTTTGCAAAGCTTTCAACAAGCCCTTCCAGGCTAAGATAAAGCGCCACTTCTCCTTCCAGCCTTAATGCTGTGTCCAGCCTCTGCTCCAGCCCAGGGCTCCGAATGAGGCTCAGACCAGCGCCATGCCCAGAAAGTGTGATTTCATCAGCATGCAGCAGTATTTTTTTTAAATAACACCATCACTGAGATATAATTCACATACCATACAACTGACCCACTTAGAGTATACAATCCGATGACTTTTAGTCTATTCACAAAGTTGTACAACTGCCACCACATTCCATTTTAGAACATTTTCATCACCCCCAAAATACCCCTGTACCTACACCCAGCCACTCCTCATTTCCTCCAAATCCCCAGCCCTCAGCAGCCACTCACCTGCTTCCTGTGTCTGTGGATTTCAGGCAGCAGCTGTTTTACTCACAGTTCTCTACTGATGGGAGAGCATCCCGGGGGGAGAACCTCTGGCCAGACCAGATCTCACCCTGCTTTTGCTTACGGTTTCCCCCTTCTGGGGATGTCTTTCTTTTATTACTGTGTTTAAAATTCTCCCCACACTGCAAAGTATACTTCAAATACAACCTCCTCCATTAAATCTTCACTCTCCCTTCTCTTCCTCAGTTTACCCTAACATCACCCACATAGCTAGGAGGAAAAAAACCCAAAGCAAATATGGGTTCTTCCTTTATGATCACACCATTCTTTGCTGCTCTAGGGTTACACGGTTATGCTTGTTTTGTTCTGGTCCAAACCACACACTCCTGGACAGCAGGAACCGTTTCTAACTCACCTCTGAATCTGCAGTGACTACAGCACAGCGTCTTGCATGTAGTAGGGACTGAAAATATATACTCCAAATACATAAAAATATGGTCCGCTTACAAATTTTCTCCACTGTTACAGATTTCAAATTGGAGGACACCTTCCCCTCCTCTCCACCCATACCAAATCCTTAATTTTTTTCCCTTAATATATAGTAATGATGAAACAATGATATTGAATAAGCTTTCAAGTTACAATGCCAAAATCATTACACGCACACACACACGCATGCAGAAGTGGGTGTACGTATATCTGTGTGTGTATGTGTGTAATTTTTAAATTTTCACCACAGTGAGCCAGGACAGTTAGAATAAGCCACATACAATTATTAATCTACCATCATTCAGGAGGCACCATTAGAATAATTTTTATATTGAAGGATTTTGAAAGTGAACAGGCCACATGGTCACATCATCAGAATGTATAAACATCAAAAGCACGAGAAGGCCACCCGCCCTGTGGCTGGAGTGCTCACAAACATGCCTCTTCAGAGGATGCCTGCTTGCGGGGCCAGGCAGTATCAAATGAATTGTGCGGGTGGCAAGCAACCTACGAAATCAGACGGTGCACTCTTCAGCCTAAAACACAGGCTTAATCAATACGCGAGACGCTGCCTTAACATGGATTAAACACACTTGAAAATCATACACGGTCATTTCACAAAGAGCCTCATCTAACCGAAATGTCTTACTCCATCCTTTATCAATTGGTCTTTCTTTTCCAAAGCGAAGCTAGTCTTCGTAGGAATTGATTCCTATTGTTTAAGGAAGGAAAAGCTGATCCCCACCTAGAACAGCTGCTCCAATCGGATGGTTCTCACCTCACACTGCATAGGCCCTGCCTGTCCCGGGAGTTTGACTCAGCTCCGCCAGTGAAAAATTAGACTTCATTTCAGTATGCTAATAGCAATCTCTCCAAAACAATGTAATCAAGGCCTCATGTGCACCTATAATTTCATCCTTGACATAAGCCTGACAGCTATTTATTGTCTGAAAGGAAAAGCAGGGGGAGGCGGGGGGAGGGGGAAGGAGACTCCTACATTCCCCCTCCCCCAAAACGGGCCCAGCAGCTTTATGTTTGAAGGCAGACTCCTTGCAAAGTCCAAAAAATGGCAATAATCATGGGGTTTACATATGTCTTGTCTTAAGCAATCAAGGCACAGAGTTAACAGAGAAGCACAGTCAGATGTGCCAAGCCCCCAACTGCCCACCTCTGATGAGCCAGCTGTGAGCCGCAATTGTCACATTATAATTTAGGCAAAGGGAAAAAAAAGGCATCAGAATACACACTGGATCAACATAATTATTCACAGCAGGATGCTGCAGAATTAATTTAGCCAATCAGAATTATACTTGGGGGTTGGGCACATTGCAGAGATCAAGGAGAAAAAGCAGGGAGAGGGAAGGGGGAGGAAGGGGGGAAGTGCTGTTTTCAACACCTTACTGGTATTTGGATAATCTGATCTTGAATATATTTTGAATACATGTACGTGCAATGTTGGTTCTTTTTCATTTATTTACAAACACCTATACAATACTCATGGCGTGCCAGTCACCAGTCTAAGCGCTTCACAAATATTAACTTACGTCATCCTCATGGACTCTGAGGTAGGTAGTACTATTACCCTGGTTTTAGGCACTGAAACTCAGAGAGGTTCAAAAACTTGCCAAGGTCACACAGCTAGGAGGTGGCAGAGCCAAACACTGAACCCAGGCAGACTGGCTCCAGAGGCTATTAACAAGTGTGGTTTAACAGTTCTCGCTCCTAAACAAAGCAATTAGCAATATGAAGACACACCACGACTAGCGATGTGCACCTAACCTAGAACATGGCACCGCGAGACTTCACCGCCCCTATGCTCCTTTAACCTGACTTTCCTAAAGATGGTGGCGATCTGGCCCTGCTAAATCTGGATACTACACTACAGGGTTGCTCACTTCCCTGTCTGGGTATTGTTACCACCAGACTTCACAAAGGGGAGAAGCAAGCCACCATCCCACGAGCCTCACAGGGCTCTGTGATTCGCCACCGAACATCCTCAACTGGGGTGGCATCTTGGTCTCCCCTGCTTCTTGACACGGTCTTCCTATAGACAAGCAGCAGACAAGAATCTAGAAAATTGATGAGAAAGAAAGAAAAAGTGGGCTGCTCCAAGAATAAGAGTAAGAATAAGGTTTGAGGAAGAATTAGAGGTCACACTAAAACAACTTTTTGCCTGGATGTGTATCTGCAGAGTCAGGGTTTGCAATGACATGTAATGGTGCTTGCCCTTCCCATGGGCACAGGGTGATTGGAAACGAAAGTGGCCCTCTTGCTTGGAATTCTGTCATGAGGGTAGATATCAGAGGAGCCAGAAGGAGCCCTGATTTCTTTGCAAAAGTGAGACTTTGGCTTGCATTTGCTGCTTCTGGTAAGGGGGAAAATGACAGGGAGCGACCTGGGGTTTTATGTCTGGCAATAATGTTTGATCTATGCCATTGTCGATGAGAACTGTGATTTAATCCATAAGGATATAGAGCCTTGTGATGAAAGGGGAATAACGACAAATCCTGATTAACAATCGCTGCGACACTAAAGCAGGTTACCATAGTAACGGGGCTGAAATTATACAACAAACTGGGATGCCATACCAGGCAAATTACTCCGTGAAGGGACCCTTTTCTGAAAGCATTTGGCTTTCTGTGTTCTCTTAAAATTAAGATGCCAGCATTTTACTTTCAACTGGTATTAGCCTCCCTCTCTTTTTTCTAAACACTCCCTCTTCACTCGGTCTCGGGTGATATGAGGGATAAGTACATGTGCACAGGAAATGCAGCAAACAATTAAGCACATTTCAGCTCCTCTTTCCCCCTGAAAGAAGAGGACAAACCAAAACGATGGTGCTGGGAATCCTCCTTTCATCTCATTCTTTTGATAAAAATCATGCTTAATTCTTTGATTGAGGGAACTGGGGAAGTCAAAGCATGCCCCAGTGAAATATTCTACTTCTTACTCCATATAACAAAGTTCTCTGGATTTATGTGGAAATGGAGCAAAATAAAGGATCAGGGTGGGAATTGGGAAAGGGAAGATGTTTTCTTTGTTCTGAAGAATGTTTAATTTTTAATTAAAATTTTTGGAAATAAAAACATGGTTTAAAATTTTCTAATATTTATTCAAAATAATTTCAAAAACTAGGCAATAAGTGAATCTGCATTGGCAAACATCACTTTAAAACTATTATGGCTATTATCGTAACTGACTTTGGCTATTCCTTTACAAAAGAGATCTTATCAAACAGTCCAGGAAAAATCTACTACATTTAAGCATCATACTCAATGTCTTCTTTCAATTGCAGAGGACATTAAAAACAAACAGAAGTCAGAGTTCTAAATAACCTCCTAAAGAGACTAAAGATTGGAAGGAAGGTTACTGCAGATATTTAATATTTCTCCTTCTAGGAGAGGGGAAAAATCAGAGCTTCACCTGTGTACAGCCCTGCAAACCACATTTCCCCAGAGACTGAGCCATCGCTTTCCATTTGAATCACTGAAGGGCAGGCCAGCCTAGAGGACAGAGCACCGAGTTAGAAGCAGAAGCCCTCAGGTGCCATCTCCATCACTTGCCAGCTGTGAGACCTCAGGCCAGACAGTTAGTCCTCTGGGTCTTGGCTTCCTCACCTGGAAAATGGGAATCCTATTACCTACCTCGTTGGCCTAGAGAAGTTTCTGAGATAACTAGGAAAACACTGTACATAAGGGCCAGGCACGGTGGCTCACGCCTGTAATTCCAGCAGTTTGGGAGGCCAAGGTGGGCGGATCACCTGAGGTCGGGAGTTCAAGACCAGCCTGACCAACATGGAGAAACCCCATCTCTACTAAAAATACAAAATTAGCTGGGCGTGGTGGCACATGCCTGTAGTCCCAGCTACTCGGGAGCCTGAGGCAGGAGAATTGCTTGAACCCAGGAGGCAGAGGTTGCAGTGAGCCAAGATCACACCATTGCACTCCAGACTGGGCAACAAGAGTGAAACTCCATCTCAAAAAAAAAAATCCTAAAAATAAAGAGAGTATTGATTGTTAAACAACTGCGAAATCTCCTGATCCAGGCATCAACACTGACTGAGTGTCTACTACCAGTACCAGCTAGGCACAATGCAACCATGGTAATCCTAGAACACCATTTTCACCTGGCAAAAAACCTGCTGCCAAGTTTTATCTCTAGCAAATTCTTATTGGCATTTTATGCCAGGTCAAAACAAGAAAGCAAACTAAATTTAAAAAAAAAAAAAAAGCAGGCATTTGTCAAGGGGTGAGTTCTTCACTCTGGCCCCATTTATCTGTGTATCTTTCAGAGGTCTACAACAGCACTGACTGCATTAAAATTAGGATACAAACTATGTGCACAGCAGAAGTCAGAAGGTTGGGATGTGACTCCATGCACACTTAGCTCTAAGGCTTCTGTGTGTTCTCTGAGTGTGTTTCTTTGTCTCTGCCATAACTATCCCTGCACTTCTATGTGGTTAGATGAAGCGGGAGGGGAGATGGCTGGGCCTATGTGGGTGACAATGTATGTCTTATGCATTGGAGTGGGTTTTCCTTTCTGGTGCCAGGCTCCCTGGGCTCAAACCTCAATTCATGCTTGATCAACTGTGTGCTATCACACAAGTCATGGAAACTTCTCTAGGTCTGCTTCCTCACCTCTGAAATGGGAGAATGGCAGTTGCATGGGCCTCCAGAGGATGGTGTGAGGATTGTAAGGCGTGAAGGGCAAGGCACACAGAACCAGGCCTGGCACGGAAAAGCACTCCATATAACGTCCACTCCTATTTCTGTGGGTATTGAGAACCCAGCGGTCTAGGATGGTGGCCAGCGGACGACAGATGGATTTCCCTTAGTGAGTGCAGGGTTTGTTGGATTTGAGTGCCTTTGGACAGAACAGGCCCTCTACAACTCACTGCATCTGCCCATCACCTCTTCCTGTGTTACATCATTACCTGCGCAGCCCCCAAAAAGGACTTCCGTTTGCCTGCCTTGCATATATTCATCCTTAGGTGTATGGCTCGTTTTGTCTGCCTCTCACTCTGAGTCCTTGATTTTTTTTCTTTACTACTGTGAAGTCTCCGTGTGTGTGTTTCTGTGATCTTTCTTTCCTTCTCTTTTTCATCCTCAACCACTCTTCATTTCTATTTTTAGCCATTAGATAGATTTATGTCCCTATTCCTATTTTTTTAAAGCAAAGTAGAATATACTTCTCTCTTAAAGGAATTAAGTTTCTTTTTACTTAGTTGATCTTGACTCATTTTTCCTGTGCGCTGGTGACTTCTGATAGAAAATGTGCTCTCTCCACCTCTGCTGCAGAAACATTCAAATTATAAAATAGAAAAACTGAGAAATTATGCATATTACACAACAGTTCATGTACGGGTTGTATGTGTGTTCATTTGCTTGTAATATCAGGTCCTTGGTATGCTAAAACGTGAATTGATTATAGACCATCAAATTCCAAATCTGGTAGGATCAAGGTAAAGCTAAACATTTATGGCAAATGCCTGAAATGTGAAAATGAATCAAAAATAAAAATAGGAAATCTTTGTGAAGCTGTGCAAATGATGGGGTTCAGGACATGCTACCCCAAAATACGGCACTTTGGCATTCAAGAAAACAGCAGAAGTAGGAAGGCTACTCTGTGCCCTTTTCCTGCCCTTCTCCCCTGTGGCAGGTCCTAAGACCGTCATTGCTGAAGTGCCCTCCCTATACCTGGAGGAAGAACAACCTCATCTCTGAGCACACAGGGACACAGAGAAGAATCAGAACCAACAGGCCTTGCTGAGTGTCCCCCTGTTTATCACCATTAGCTCACTCTCCCTTTGTCTAATCACACCACACTTCTCCACGCCTGTCCTGTCTTCATCAAACCTAAGCATATAACACACAGGTGTCCCTGTTTCCCTCGGTCTTCATTTCGGAAGGCTCCCGTGTCACAGAAGGCTTTCATCAAATAAATGTGTATACTTTTCTCCTGTTCATCTATCTTTTGTTATAGATGCCTCAGCCACGAACCTCGCGATGGGTAAGAACAGAAATCTTCTCTCCCCTACATAAATAAAATATGGGCACTTTACACACAATGCTCAGGAAAACAATCCTTCTCTACTTCTTACACCTGGGACACTTTGAGCAACACCTGTGCCACACCAAGACTCCACAATGCCTTTTTTAAAATAATCACTATTCATAATAGCAAGGATATAGAAATAACCTCAATGTCCATCAACAGATGACTAGATAAAGAAAACGTGGTGTATATACATATACAGTGGACTACTACTTAGCCATAAAAAAGAATGAAATCAAGCAATATGAATGGAACTGGAGGCCATTACCTTAAGTGAAATAACTCAGAAACAAGGTCAAATACTGTATGTTCTCACGTGTAGGCGGCAACCAAATAACATGTATGCATGGACATAGAAAATGGAACAACAGATATCGGAGACTTGGGAGGGTGGGAGTAGGATGAGGGATGAGAAATTACTTAATGGGTACAATGTACACTGTTTAGGTGATGGCTACACTAAAGCCCAGGCTTCACCACTACGCAACAGATCCATGTAACAAAACTGCACTTGTCCCCCGCCCCCGAATTTAGTATCAAAAAATAAGTAAAAATAAAGATGGTGAGAAGCAGTTTAAAAAAGCTATTTTTAAAACAAGAATCATTTTAAATTAAGAATATTGTTTTATCACTCCAATATTCAAATCAGTTATTTTATTATTCACAGATTACATGTTCTTAAAATATTAGCAAATCTGGCCCAATTTACATCATAACATTCTCAGATTCTTTCTGATGAAATATCAACAGTGAAAAATTCACAAAACAGAAGAAACTCAAACCTCGGTAGTCTTCGGCATTTTCCACTCCAATACAAGAAATTCAAATTGATCCTTCTAAGGGGATAGTAATGAAAGCCTTTAAAATAATAGAATCTTGGCTCTCAAAAGAACAGATTGGCCTAATGGAACACCCAACACAGAGGTCTACTCCTCAGGGACTGGGACTGACAGCACCCAGCCTCTACCTAGGAGCTCTAGGCCACCTGTTTCTGGTAGCTAGCTCTGCTGTTGTGACTCTTGCTGCTGCTGCTGCTGCTGTTATTATTGTTAGAGTGAATCCAAATCACTCTCGCTGAATTTTCCACCCTTTGGCCTTAGTTCTGTGCTAGCACAGTTGTACTAAGATAGAGGTGATGTTTTTGCAAGTGGCTTTTACCCAGATAAAATTATGAAATAAATCAATAGTGAGCAACCTCTTTTTGCAAGGATGATTCAGGAAGGAAAAAAAAAATGTGTTTAGAGTCTTTTATTCCATTCAAAATGCAAATAACTTAATTTAGTCCCATGGGAAAATAGGAAATATTCTTGCAATTCAGATTACCCACTACATTGAATAAAAGAATGTCACTGAAAAGAGTGACATATTTGAGAAGTAGAAACATGAAAGCAGCCGTCTGATTTCTTATCCTGGCAAAGGAACAAAGGCTGTATTTTGAAAACTGGTGGGCTGTGTGTGTCCCGTGGGCCAGAATGCTCAACATCGAAGTTGCAGCAAGATTCTGCCCTGCCTTGGGCCTCCCTTTCTTCTCCTTCTCCCTTCACTGTGACATCCACACCATGTCCTGAGGCTCCCACAGCCTCCCATCTTCAAGCTCTTCTGTAGATAGCACCTTTACTGAAACCAGCTCACACCAATGAATTACCTCTCAAAGAAATACCCATTTTAAAATCTTTCACCTCTATCTGTACTGCACAGGGATACATCCCAGTCACGCCTCTCTCAACATTCTCCAATTTACCATCCATCACTGAACAAAACAATCCATAAAGAGTTTGACCAGTTCCAAGAAGCCAAGGCTCTTATTTCATGAACAGACGCCTGTGACCCAGTGAAATGAGCACTAAACTAAGTCACATTCCAATCCCTGCTGCCTTATATATTACCTGTGTGCTCTCAAACATGGTACTCATCTCCCTGATCTTCAGTTTCCTTTTATGAAAAATACAGACACTGGAGATAATGTCTCTGCGGTCTCTTCTTCAGGGTCAAATAAAATAATGTATAAAAACATGCCTCTACAGTTATAAAACTTTATATTTACTTAAGGGATTCCTATAGCTATATAAGTAATCTATTAACATAATGGTTTTCAAGCTTCTGTGCAGGGGGTTATTACCTGGAAGGGGCAGGGCAGGCACCCATCCAGGCTCTAAGCTCCTTACACCTCCCCAGTCACCACTCCCACTGCCCATTTTGTGTACAAGGTCCCAAATCAGAGTGCCATTAGGAAGTGGGTTCTCCCACTTCAGACAGGTTTGAAAACCATGGCATTCACTTTTTAGCTGCAACATCACATGACTGATTCCTACTAAGCTCATGGTCAGTTCTTTCTATGGGTTAGTTCATTTGTTTTAGAAGGCCTTTTCATTAAATTCTCTTATTTCCCAGTATACCACAATCTTGGAACAAAACAGGGCACAGAATAAGGAAATAAATACTGATTCCAGATGTATCTTTAAGGCAGCCTATTGTGCTTGCTCTCAAAGACAGCAGTTAACAACTTCTGAATGTGGAAAGGACCCTTCAGATGACGGCCGTGAAAACTGGCAGGCACCAAGATGTTCCTAAGTCAAACAAAACCATAAAACCATTCCTGTATGTGATTACACAAATGCGGAAAACTGATTTTTTGAAATATACTTTTTAAGTCAAGAAATAAAAGCAGACATGCTATTTTTGAAAACTAGTGTCAAAATAAAGAAGGCTCCAATGATGATTTGCTGAGCGAGCCACCCATGGTCCCAGCGCAGCGGACGAGCTTTGTTCTGTTAAATGTGTGCCCTCTTCAGAGCACAACAAGGATCTGAGCATGGGAGTGAATTTTTGTCTCAGGCCAACGCACATCACAGGTTACTGCAGAATTCGACAGAAATATGTATTTGATCTATCTATACGGTAAAGAGGCAAACAATCTTTTTGGGCCCATGAGGACAATGACTAGAGAGGTGTTTGACAGACTATTTGCCGTCCATGCTGGACAGACAGCAGGGTAGACACTGAGTACAGGGATGTGGAAGGAAGAAGATGCAAGTTCTAATTTTAGAAAGGCACACCAAGAATGGGGAAAGAGAGGGCCAGAAACAGCTATAGCTGAAACCCCCAACGGCAATGCAGCGTGTCCTGCAGGGAGGGGACGCAACATTGATCCCCTGGCCCCCGAGTGGGCTCCTGCCTCACCTCAGAGACAACTGGAATGATGTCACTGCAGAAGCTTCTAGAAGGGTGTGGGCCTGAATCTATCCAGTATCCCTTGACAGAAAGGCTCTGGTTTCCACTGTGTCAAAAGAGATACGCTACAATATACAGGCCCATACTTGTGATTTTTAAAAGTGCTATAAATTTAAAAATGAGGACAAGTTCATAGCTCCTGTCGAGACGTATGAGTTCCATAGGGCTACTGAGCATCTGCACTTTTTGATCTTGTGGGCTCATGAGGTGGGACTTGATTCTTGTGCGTGAGAGAGGAACGGTGGCTACGAAGAGCTCAGAGGTTGCTGGGCTCAGGGTGAACAAAGATGCATAACACGAACGAGGTCTTCTGAGAGGAAAGGCAAAGGCAATGTTAGGCCTTGAACACCAAACCCTTTGTCCCCAAAAGTCTGATTGCTGAAGCTAGTTGAGATAGATAAGGACACCCTCCTTTACCCTGTGGCTGAATGCCTGGCTCCCTTCACCAACATGCCTCTCTGCACCACACAGCTCTGCTCTGCCTGGAGCCCCTGTCCCCAGCATGACTACAAGCCCTCATCACTCAGTTGACTTCTAAGTTACAGCCCATGTATTACTTGCTTTGATGGCCTAAAATTTAAAATCAATAGAATACAGTGTTCTAGATGCCACACAGGCCTACGCCCCAGCCTCACACTCAGCCCTAACTCACCCGACATGCAGGTCCCCTCACCTCATGGGGCCTATTGCTGTTAAACAACCACAGAACAACCACGCAGCCTCCAAGGATCCTTCCAGCTCTTCAGCTCTGTGATTACTAGATAAAGCACTTGGGAATTCTACTTTTCCGCATGCTTTGTTACGCTTTTGTGAAAAGACCCACGTGTCTGTAGGCCTGTGAAACACTTCGGGGATGTCTCAATGAAATTCCAGAATTCTGCCAGCCTGGGTACTTGCAAACATGTACTGGGCTGAACCACTTGGAATTGCCGATATTTGGCTCTCTTTGCTCACAAAAATGGCAATCTCATACGGGTCAACCTAAATATATTTAGCATAGGGGCACGCAAATGCATAGAATGTTGCTGTCATCTTACATTCAGCTGCTGTGCATGTTATATGAGTGGGATCATGAACCATACCTTTGTCTGACCATAGTATAAATTTAAGGGTCGTCATGTATTTGAAATACCTAATGTAATACCTGGTACATTAGTCATTATCCCAATATTATGAATTGAAGTCATTAATATTACCCGTTGGTAACATTACTTCTGCTGTTTTTCAACACAATGAAATGACTTCTTCCTCTCTTATATATAACAGAGCAAAAGAGCATTTTAGGGGCCGGGCGCGGTGGCTCAAGCCTGTAATCCCAGCACTTTGGGAGGCCGAGACGGGCGGATCACGAGGTCAGCAGATCGAGACCATCCTGGCTAACCCGGTGAAACCCCGTCTCTACTAAAAAATACAAAAAACTAGCCGGGCGAGGTGGCGGGCGCCTGTAATCCCAGCTACTCGGGAGGCTGAGGCAGGAGAATGGCGTAAACCCGGGAGGC
>NC_037676.1:2683224-2761707 GCF_003255815.1 Theropithecus gelada
TTTCCACTCCTCAATTTTTTGCACCATTTTTCTTCTTTCCTCAGTCAGTCTCACCAAAGGTTTGTCAATTTTATTGATCTTTTTTTGAAGGAACAATTTCTGTCTGTATTAAACCTGCTTGTATGTATTTATTTTCTCCTCCATTAATTTATCCTCTCATAATTGTTTCTTCTTTTCACTCTCTACAGTTTCTTTTTTACTTAGTTAATATGTATGTTTAACTCATTTATCTTGGACCCTTTTATAGTATATCCCTTAAGGGTTATAAATTTCTCATTAAGTACTATTTTAGCTATAACAACAAGTTTTCAAATATAGTATTTTTATTGTTCAAGTCAAGTATTTTTAAATTTTCATTATTATTTCTTCTTGGATTCATTATTTAGAGGTATATTTCTTAATTTCCAAATTAGAGAGATTATCTTTTATCATTGATTTCTAGCCTAATCATACTTTGTTCAAAAACTAAACTTTGTGTGATTTCAACACTTTAATTTTTTTATTTATGGCCCAGAATATAGTCAGTTTTAAAAAATATAATGTGCACACCCCAAAAAATTTTACTCTAAAATTATTGGAAGCAGTGTTTTAAATATTTACCTGACCTCTATTTTGCTAATGATGATGGTCAAATCTTTTGCTGCTCTTTCTGTCAATTATTGAGACATCTGAGATTTTAAAAAATCTTCCAGGATAGGCTGGGTGTGGTGGCTCATGCCTGTAATCCCAGCACTTTGTTGGCCAAAGCAGGAGGATGGTTTGAGCCCAGGAGTTTGAGACCAGCCTTGGGCAACATAGTGAGACTCCATTTCTATGAAAAAATTTAAAAAAAATTAGCCAGGCATGGTGGTGCATGCCTGTGGTCCCAGCTACTCAGGAGGCTGAGATGGGAGGATCACCTGAGGCCAGAAGGTTTTTGAGGCTGTGGTGAGCTGTGATCACGCATTGCACTTCAGCCTGGGCAACAAAGTGAGAGAGACACTGTCTCAAAAAATAAAAATAAGTCTTCCAGGATAATTGTAGATTTATTTATTTTTCCTGTGATTCTGTCAAATTACATCTTATTATAATGTGGGGCAAATTATTAAATACAAGTTTAGAAATCAATAATTCTTTCTGATGAATCTAACTTTCACATTTCAATGTAACTCTCTATATGTCTAGTATTGCTTTTTGCCTTAAAGTCTATTTTTATTTAATTTGTTTTTGTTTTACAAATAGTGGAATCACTGTTTTTGGAACAGTTCGATGAGTTTGAATAAATACATTGAGTTGTGTTACTACCACCCCAAGCAAGATGCAGAACAGTTCCATCACCCCCAAAACCTTTTTCACATTCTCCCTTTATAGACAGCCTCCTCCTCCCTCCCACTAATCCCTGGCAACCACTGATGATAGTTTTGTCTTTCCCAGAATAGCCTATAAAGAGAACCATGGAGTATACTCTCTTTTGAGACTGACTTCTTTCACTTAGCAGAATGCCTTTGGGATTCATCCATGTTGTTGCATGTGTCAATGATTTGTTCTTTTTGTTGCTAGTAGTTTTCTAACACATAAATGTGGCAAAATTTGTTTAAGCATTAGCTACTTGAAGAACCCTTAGATTATTTCCAGTTTTTGGTGGTTAGAAACAAGACTGTTGCTGGGCATGGTGGCTAACGCCTGTAATCCTAGCACTTTGGGAGACCGAGGTGGGTGGATCACCTGAGGTCAGGAGTTCAAGACCAGCCTGGCCAACATAGCAAAACCCCATCTCTACTTAAAATACAAAAATTAGGCAGATGTGGTGATGCACACCTGTAATCCCAGCTACTTGGTAGGCTGAGGCAGGAGAACCGCTTGAACTGTGGAGATTGAGGCTGCAGTGAGCCTAGATTGTACCACTGCACTTCAGCCTGGGCAACAGGGAAAGACTCTGTCTCCAAAAAAAAAAAAAGAAGAAGAAGAAGAAGAAGAAGGAAAAGAAGGAGAAGGAGAAGAAGGAGGAGAAGGAGAAGAAGAAGAAGAGAAAAAAGACTGCTAAAAAAAATGTCATATACAAGTTTTCTTTCTTTTTTTTTTTTTTTTTTTTGAGACAGAGTCTTGCTCTGTCACCCAGGCTGTAGTGCAGTGGTGCAATCTTGGCTCACTACAACCTCAACCTCCTAGGCTCAAGCAACCCTTCTACCTCGACTTCCCAAGTAGCTGGGACTCTAGGCACATGCTGCCATGCCGGGTCAATTTTTGCATATTTGGTAGAGATGAGGTTTTACCATGTTGCCCATTTTGGTCTCAAACTCCTGTGCTCAAGAGATTCACCCGCCTCAGCCTCCCAGAGTGCTGGGATTGCACGCTTGTGCCACCATACCCAAGCCAGGTTTTCTCATGAACAAAAGTTTTTATTTCTCTCTATACTGGGATTGCTGGGTGATATGGTAAGTGTACTTTTAACTTTGTAAGAAACTGCCAAATTATTTTCTCAAGTGACTGTGTCATTTTGCATTCCTACCAACAATGAAAGAGTGTTCCAATTTCAACACATCATGTGAGCTTTTAGTATTACCAGGTTTTTTGTTTTACTCATTCTATTTAGGTATGTAGTAGTAGTTCATGGGTCTTTTAATTTGCATTTTTCTAAAGATTAATGACATTGAACAATTTCTCATTTGTTCATTTGCACCTACACGTCTTTAATGAGGTGTCTGTTCAAATCTTTTGCTCATTTTTAAAAATTTGGTCATTTTTTGGTGTTTAGTTTTGAGAGTTCTTGATATTTACTGAATATTCAGTATATATGGCCCTTTATCATATAATGTGATTTGCAGGTGTCTTCTTCCAGTTTGTGGCTTATCTTTTCATTCTCTTAACATGTCTTTCACAGAGAAATGGTTTTTAACTGAAGTCCAATTTAAAATTTTTTCTCTTATGGATCACGCTTTTGGTGTCATATCCAAGAACTCTTTTTCCTAACTCAAGGTCAGAAAAAGTTCTACTCCCTTTTCTTTGAGAAGTTTTATAGCTTTAGGTTCTACATTTATGTCTGTGATACATTTTGAGTCAATTTTTGTATAATATGTGAGATGTAGGTCAGAGTTTCTTGGGGGGCATTGTGTGTCTGTTTTGAGGTATTTTTCTGCATATGACTATCCAATTGTTGCAGCATCGTTTGTTTAAAATTATATCCTTTCTTCCTTGAATTGCCTTTATATTTTTGTTAAAAACCAATTCACCATATTTGTGTATTTCACAAATATATAGACATATAATCTGTTCTTTTACCAATATCACACTGTCTTGATTACTATAGTTTTGTAGTAATTTTTGAAATTAGGTAATGTGAATCCTCCAAATTATTTATTCTTTTTCAGAATTGCTCTGGCTATTCTAGTTTCTTTTCTTTTTCTTTTTCTTTTTTTTGATTACACTTTAAGTTCTGGGGTACATGTGCTGATGTGCAGTTTTGTTACATAGGTATACATGTGCCATGGTGGTTTGCTGCACCCATCAACCCGTCACCTACATTAGGTATTTCTCCTAATGCTATTCCTCCCCTAGCCTCAAACCCCAAGACAGGCCCTGGTGTGTAATGTTCCCCTTCCTATGTCCATGTGTTCTCGTTGTTCAACTCCCACTTATAAGTGAGAACGTGAGGTGTTTGCTTTTCTGTTCTTGCATTAGTTTGCTGAGAATGATGGTTTCCAGTTTAATCCATGTCTCTGCAAAGGACATGAACTCATCCTTTTTATGGCTGCATAGTATTCCATGATGTATATGTGCCACATTTTCTTTATCCAGTCTACCATTGATGGGCATTTAGGTTGGTTCCAAGTCTTTACGATAGTGAACAGTGCTGCAATACACATACGTGTGCATGTGTCTCTATAATAGAATGATTTATAATCCTTTGGATATATACCCACCAGTGGGATTACTGCGTCAAATGTTATTTCTTGTTCTAGATCCTTGAGGAATCACCACACTGTCTTCCTCAATGGTTGAACTAATTTACGCTCCCACCAACAGTGTAAAAGCGTTCCTATTTCTCCACATCCTCTCCAGCATCTGTTGTTTCCTGACTTTTAAATGATCACCATTCTAACTGGTATGAGATGGTATCTCATTGTGGTTTTGATTTGCATTTCTCTAATGACCAGTGATGATGAGCTTTTTTTCATATGTGTGCTGGCTGCATCAATGTCTTCTTTTGAGAAGTGTCTGTCCATATCTTTCACCCACTTTTTGATGGGGTTCTTTGTATTTTCATGTAATTTTGTTTAAGTTCTTTGTCGATTCTGGATTTTGGCCCTTTGTCAGATGTAGAGATTGCAAAAATTTCCCCCCATTCTGTAGGTTGCCTGTTCGCTCTGATGATAGTTTATTTTGCTGTGCAGAAGTTCTTTAGTTTAATTAGATCCCATTTGTCAATTTTGGCTTTTGTTGCCCTTGCTTTTTGTGTTTTAGTCATGAAGTCTTTGCCCAAGCGTAGGTCCTGAATGGTATTGCCTAGGTTTTCTTCAAGGGTTCTTATGGTTTTAGGTCTTAGGTTTAAGTCTTTAATCCATCTTGAGTTGATTTTTATATAAGGTTTAAGGAACAAATCCAGTTTCAGATTTCTGCATATCACTAGCCAGTTTTCTCAACACCATTTATTAAATAGGGAATACTTTCCCCATTGCTTGTTTTTATCAGGTTTGTCAAAGATCAGATGGTTGTAGATGTGTGGTGTTATTTAAGAGGCCTCTGTTCTGTTTCATTGGTCTATATATCTGTTTTGGTACCAGTACCATGCTGTTTTGGTTACTATAGCCTTGTAGTATAGTTTGAAGTCAGGTAGTGTAATGCCTCCAGCTTTGTTCTTTTTGCTTAGGATTGTCTTGGCTATGTGGGCTCTTTTTTTGGTTCCATGTGAAGTTTAAAGCAGTTTTTTCCAATTTTGTAAAGAAAGTCAATGGTAGCCTGATGGGGATAGCATTGAATCTATAAATTACTTTGTGCAGTATGGTCATTTTCACAATATTGATTCTTCCTCTCCATAAGCATGGAATGTTTTTCAATTTATTTGTGTCCTCTCTTATTTCCTTGAGCAGTGGTTTGTACTTCTCCTTGAAAAGGTGCTTCACATCCCTTATAAGTTGTATTCCTAGGTATTTTATTCTCTTTGTAGCAATTGTGAATGGGAGTTCACTCATGATTTGAGTTTCTGTTTGTCTATTATTGCTGTATAGTCATGTGATTTTTGCACACTGATTTTGTATCCTGAGACTTTGCTGAAGTTGCTTATCAGCTTAAGGAGATTTTGGGCTGAGACAATGGGGTTTTCTAAATATACAATCATATCATCTGCAAATAGGGACAATTTGACTTCCTTTTTCTCCTATTTTTTCTCTTGCCTTATTGCCCTGGCCAGAACTTCCAATACTCTCTTGAATAGGGGTGGTGAAAGAGGGCATCCTTGTCTTGTGCCAGTTTTTAAGGGAATGCTGCCAGTTTTCAAGGGAATGCTTCCAGCTTTTGCCCAGTCGGTATGATATTGGCAGTGGGTTTCTCATAAATAGCTGTTATTATTTTGACACACGTTCCATCGATACTTAGTTTATTGAGAGTTTTTAGGTTAAAAGGGTGTTAAGTTTTGTCAAAGGCCTTTTCTGTATCTACTGAGATAATCATGTGGTTTTTATCATTGGTTCTGTTTATGTGACGGATTACGTTCATTGAGTTGCATATGTTGAACCAGCTTTGCATCCCAGGGATGAAGCCGAGTTGATCTTTGTGGATAAGCTTTTTGATGCCCTGCTGGATTCGATTTGCCAGTATTTTATTGAGGATTTTTGCATTGTTGTTCATCAAGGATATGGGTCTGAAATTTTCTCTCTTTGTTGTGTCTCTGCCAGGTTTTGGTATCAGGATGATGCTGGCCTCATAAAATGAGTTAGTGAGGGTTCCCTCTTTTTCTATTGTTTGGAATGTTTCAGAAGAAATGGTACTAGCTCCTCTGTGTACCTCTTTTAGAATTTCGCTGTGAATCAGTCTGGTCTTGGACTTTTCTTGGTTGGTAGGCTATTAATTACTGCCTCAATTTCAGAACTTGTTATTGGTCTATTCAGGGAATCTGCTTCTTCCTGGTTTAGGCTTGGAAGGGTGTATGTGTCCAGGAATTTATCCATTTCTTCTAGATTTTCTAGTTTATTTGTGTAGAGGTTTCGATGGTATTCTCTGATGGTAGTTTGTATTTCTTTGGTATCAATGGTGATATCCCTTTTATCGTTTTTTATTGCCTCTATTTGATTCTTCTCTCTTTTCTTCTATATTAGTTTGGCTAGTGGTCTATTTTGTTGATCTTTTCAAAAAAACAGCTTCTGGATTCACTGATTTTTTGAAGGGTTTTTTGTGTCTCTATCTCCTTCAGTTCTGCTCTCTTCTTAGTTTTTTTCTTGTCTTCTGCTAGCTTTTGAATTTGTTTGCTCTTGCTTCTCTAGTACTTTTAATTGTGATATTAGGGTGTCATTTTTAGACAATTCCTGCTTTCTCTTAATGGGCATTCAGTGCCATAAATTTCCTGCTGCATACTGCTTTAAATGTGTCCCAGAGATACTGGTACATTGTGTCTTTGTTCTCATTGGTTTCAAAGAACATCTTTATTTCTGCATCAATTTCATTATTTACCCAGTAGTCATTCAGGAGCAGGTTGTTCAGTTTCCATGTAGTTGTGCAGTTTTCAGTGAGTTTCTTAATCCTGATTTCTAATTTGACTACCCTGTGGTCTGAAAGACTGTTTGTTATAATTTCAATTCTTTTGCTTTTGCTGAGGAGTGTTTTACTTCCAATTATGTGGTCAGTTTTTGAATAAGTGCGATGTGGTGCTGAGAGGAATATATATCCTGCTGATTTTGGGTGGAGAGTTCTGTAGATGTCTATGAGGTCCACTTGGTCCAGAGCTGAGTTCAAGTTCTGAATATTCTTGTTAATTTTCTGTCTCATTGATCTGCCTAACATTGACAGTGGGATGTTAAAGTCTCCCAATAATCCTGTGTGGGAGTATAAGTCTCTTTGTATGTCTCTAAGAACTTGCTTTATGAATCTCAGTGCTTCTGTATTGGCTGCACATATATTTAGGCTGGTTATCTCTTCTTGTTGCATTGATCCCATTACCATTATGTAATGCCCTCTTTGTCTCTTTTGATCTTTGTTGGTTTAAAGTCTGTTTCATCCGAGGTTAAAAGTGCAACTCCTGCTCTTTTTTGCTTTGCATTTTCTTGGTAAATATTCCTCCATCCCTTTATTTTGAGCCTATGTGTGTCTTTGCACATGAAACGGGTCTCCTGAATACAGCACACCAATGGATCTTGACTCTTTATCCAATTTGCCAATCTGTGTCTTTTAATTGGGGCAATTAGCCCATTTACATTTAAGGTTAATATGGTTATGCATGAATTTGATCTTCTCATTATGATGCTAGCTGGTTATTTTGCTTGTTTGTTGATGCAGTTTCTTCATAGTGTCAATGTTCTTTACAATTTGGTATGTTTTTGCGGTGGCTGGTACCAGTAGTTCCTTTCCATGTTTAGTGCTTCCTTCAGGCTCTTGTAAGGTAGGTCTGGTGGTGACAGAATCTCTCAGCATTTGCTTGTCTGTAAAGGATTTTATTTCTCCTTCACTTATGAAGCTTAGTTTGGCTAGATATGAAATTCTGGGTTGAAAATTCTTTTCTTTGAGAATGTTGAATATTGGCCCCCACTTTCTTGTGGCTTGTAGGGTTTCTGTTGAGAGATCTGCTGTTAGTCTGATGGGCTTCCCTTTGTGGGTAACCGACCTTTCTCTTTGGCTGCCTTTAACATTTTTACCTTAATTTCAACCTTAGTGAATCTAACAATTATATGTCTTGGGGTTGCTCTTCTCAAGGAGTATCTTTGTGGTGTTCTCTGTATTTCCTGAATTTAATGTTGGCCTGTCTTGCTAGGTTGGTGAAATTCTCCTGGATAATATCCTGCAGAGTGTTTTCCAACTTGGTTTCATTCTCCCTGTTACTTTCAGGTACACTAATCAAATGTAGGTTTGGTCTTTTCACATAGTCTCATATTTCTTGGATGCTTTGTTTGTTCCTTTTCATTCTTTTTTCTCTAATCTTGTCTTCATGCTTTATTTCATTAAGTTGGTCTTCAATGTCTGATATCCTTTCACTTGATTGATTCAGCTATTGATACTTGTGTATGCTTCACGAAGTTCTCATGCTGTGTTTTTCAGCTCCATTAGTTCATTTATGTCCTTCTCTAAATGGGTTATTCTAGTTAGCAAATTTGTCTAATCTGTTTTCAAGGTTCTTAGCTTCCTTGTGTTGAGTTAGAACATGCTATCTTAGCTTGGAGGAGTTTGTTATTACCCACCTTGTGAAGCCTACTTCTGTCAATTCATCAAGCTCATTCTCTGTCCAGTTTTGTTCCCTTGCTGGCAAGGAGTTGTGATCGTTTGGAGGAGAAGAGGCATTGTGGTTTTTGGAATTTTCAGGCTTTTTGTGCTGGTTTCTCCCATCTTCGTGGATTTATCTACCTTTGGTCTTTGATGTTGGTGACCTCTGGATGTGGTCTCTGAGTGGACGTGCTATTCCTTTCTGTTAGTTAGTTTTCCTTCTAACAGTCAGGCCCCTCTGCTGCACATCTGCTGGAGTCTGCTGGAGGTCCACTCCAGACCCTGTTTGTCTGGGTATTACCACAGAGGCTGCAGAACAGCAAAGATTGCTGCCTATTATTTCTTCTGGAATCTTCATCCCAGAGGGGAACCTGCCAAATGCCAGCCAGAGTTCTCCCGTATGAGGTGTCTTTCAGCCTCTACTGAGAGGTGTCTCCCAGTCAGGATACACAGGGTCAGGGACCCACTTGAGGAGGCAGTCTGACTCTTAGCAGAGCTTGAATGCTGTACTTGGTGATTTGCTGCTCTCTTCAGAGCTGCCAGGCAGGGACATTTAAGTCTGGTCAAACTGTGCTCACAGCCGCCCCTTCCCCCAGATGCTCTGTCCAGGGAGATGGGGATTTTATCTATAAGTCTCTGACTAGGGCTGCTGCCTTTTTTTTTTTTCCAGAGATGCCCTGCCCAGCAAGGAGAAATCTAGAAAGGCAGTCTGGCCACAGTGGCCTTGCTGAGCTACGGTGGGCTCTGCCCCCTTTGAACATTCTGGTGGCTTTGTTTACACTGTGAGGGCAAAACCACCTACTCAAGCCTCAGCAATGGTGGACGCCTCTCCCCCCAACCAAGCTCCAGCATCCCAGATCGATCTAATTTCAAGCCAGTGAATCTTTGTTTGCTGGAGTCTGTGGGGGTGGGACCCACCAAGCCAGACCACTTAGCTCCCTGGCTTCAGCCCCCTTTTCAGGGGGAGTTAAAGGTTCTGTCTCGCTGGCATTCCAGGCTCCACTCGGGTATAGAAAAAAACTCCAGCAGCTAACTCAGTGTCTGCCCAAATGGCCACCAAGTTTTGTGCCTGAAACCCAGGGCCCTGGTGGCTTAGGCACTGGAGGGAATCTCCTCGTCTGCAGGTTGCAAAGACCATGGGAAAAGCGCAGTATCTGGGCTGGAGTGCACAGTTCCTCAGGCTTAGTCCCTCATGGCTTCCCTTGGGTAGGGGAGAAAATTCCACAACCCCTTGCACTTTCTGGGTGAAGCAACGCCCCACTCTGCTTCGGCTTGCCCTCTGTGGGCTGCCCCCACTGTCCAACCAGTCCCAGTGAGGTGAATCGGGTACTCCAGTTGGAAATGCAGAAATCACTCACCTTCTGTGTCAATCTTGCTGGGAGCTGCAGACTGGAGCTGTTCCTATTCATCCATCTTGCCGGCAATCCCCACTTTGCTTTTTCATAGAAATTTTATGTTTAACTTTTCTGCTATAAAAAATCCTGCAAAGATTTTGGTTGGGATTGTATCAAATTCACAGATTAAATTGGGGGAAAATTGGTGTTTTAATGAAGTTAAGACTTCCAATTAATTAATAGGGCATGTCTATTTAGGTCTTTTTTTACTTTTTAAAGTTTGTTATGTCTAATATAAATATAGCTACACTGAAGCTGAGTGTGGTGGCACATGCCTACAGTCCCAGCTACTGGGGAGGCCGAGGCAAGAGGATTCCTTGAGCCCAGGAGTTTGAGGTGAGCCTGGGCAATGTAGCAAGACATCTATCTCTAAAAAATAAAGAAATATAGCTACCCTGGCTTTCTTTCTGATTAATACATGGTATATCTTTCCCTTTCTATGGCCCTCATCAATGTCCACATTCTAATTCCCCAGAACCTGTTGAATATGTTTTGTAGCCAAGCAGAATTAAGGTTGCAGATATGTGCTGATCACCTAATCTTAAAATAGGGAAAGTGTCCTGAATTAGCCAGGTGGGCCCAATATAATCATCAATGTCCTTAAAAGTGAAAGAAAGAGGCAGAAGTAGTGACTGGGTCAGAATGATGCAATGTGAGAAGGACTTGACTCAACATTGCTGGTTTTGAAGATGGAGGAGGAGGGCCATGAGCCAGGAAATGTAGGCAACTTCTAGAAGATTCCAGAAGCAGGAAAAGACCCCAAAATAGATTCCTTTTTATTTTTTTAAGACAGGGTCTCACTCTGTTGCCCAGGCTAGAGTACAATGTCGTAATCTCAGCTCACTGCAGCCTCTACCTCTCAGGCTCAAGCAATCCTCCCACCTCAGCTTCCCGAGTAAATGGGACTACAGGTACATGCCACTGAACCTATCTAATTTTGTTTATTTTTTTGTAGAGATAGGGTTTCCCTATGTTGCCTAGGATGGTCTTGAATTCTCGGGCTTAAGTGATCCTACTGCGTTGGTTTCCCAAAGTGTTGGGATTACAGGCGTGAACCACCACGCCTGGCCAAAAATGTTTTGGTATCTAAAATCTGCAGGAAGAATACAGCCCTGAAAACATTTTGATTTTAGCTCAGTAAAACCTTGTTTGTATCACATAAGCCACTAAGTTTGTGATAAATTGTTACAGCAGAAATAGAAAGTTAATGCACTGTCCTCTTACTCATACTTTGATTATTTTATGCTTAAAATATCTCTTATTAAATAACATATGATTTCATTTTCCTTTTTTTTTGTTAATAACCTGAGGATCTTTGTTAACTGGAGCATGTGATCCACTTATATCTAATGCAATTGCTAATAGATTTAGTTTAAATCTAGCATCTTGTTTTGTGCTTTCTGTTTTGCTTTGTTTTGGATTTTGTTATTAGTAGAGATAGGGTTTCATAATGTTGGCCAGGATGGTCTTAAACTCCTTGCCTCAAGTGATCTACCTGCCTCAGCCTTCCAAAGTGCTGGGATTACAGGCACGAACCATCATGCCCAGCCTTATTTTGTGCTTTCTAATTGCCCTGTCTGTTCTGTTTCCCCCACCTTCTTGCTTCTTAATTATGTTTTATTATTCTGTTTTTCCTACTCCTGATTTATAAGTTATATATTCTATTTCCATTATTTTCCTCGATACCTAGAAATTAAAACATGCATAATTAACCTATCAGATTCTAAAGTAAGTCAATATTTACTCTTTTCTTGTACAACTAAAAATCTGTAGAACATTTACATTTCATTTATTCTCCTCCAACATATTTGCTGTCATTGTCATGAATTTTAATTTTAATTTTATTTTAAACCTCACAAGGTATTATTATTGTTTTATCTAATCAATGGCAATTTAGATTTTGTCTAGATATTCACCTTTTTTTTTTTTTTGAGATGGAGTTTTGCTCTTGTCACCCAGGCTGTGGTGCAGTGATGCAATCTTGGCTTATTGCAACCTTTGTCGCCTGGGCTCAAGCAATTCTCCTGCCTGAGCCTCCTGAGTAGCTGTGATTACAGGTGCCCACTACCACACCCAGCTAATTTCTGTATTTTTAGTAGAAACGAGGTTTTATCATGTTGGTCAGGCTGGTCTCGAACTCCTGACCTCAGGTGATCCACCTACATCTGTCTCCCAAAGTGCTGGGATTACAGGTTTGAGCCACTGCGCTCAGCCAATATTTACCACTTTTTGTTCTATATTCATTTCTTCCATTTAGTATCATATGATTTCTGTTTGAAATATATCCTTTAGAATTTGCCTCATTGATAATTTGATAATGAAAAACCTTTTTATTTTGTCTGTATGAAAAAATCTCTATTTCAAATTCATTCCTGAAATATCTCTTTCTAGTATATAAAATAGTAGTTATTTTCTTTTAATGCATTAACAATGCCATTCCATTGTCTTTGGGCTCCCATTGTTGCCATTGAGAAGTCCGCAGTTGGTCTCACTGCTGCTCCTTTGAAGATATCTTTTTCCTCTGATTGTTTTGTTTTTGACACAGTGCCTTGCTCTGTCACCCAGGCCAGAGTGCAGTGGTACAATCACAGCTCACTGTAACCTCAAACTCCTGGACTCAACAATCCTCCCACATCAGCCTCCCAAGTAGCTAGGGCCGCAGGTGTGCACCATGATGCCCAGCTCATTATTTAGTTTTTTGTTTTGTTTTGTTTGCAGAGATGGAGTATCACTATGTTGCCCAGGCTCCTCTCAAACTCCTGGCCTTAAGCTATTGTCTTGCCTCAGTCTCTCAAAGTGCTGGGATTACAAACATGAACCACCATACCCAGCCTTTTCTGGTTGTTTCTAAGATCTCCATTTGATCTTTTAAGCTTTACTGTAATCTCAGTGTAAATTTTTTTTTGTATTGAACCAGTTTGTGATTCACAGCAAATCCGTGGTTTGCTCTCTCTCAGCACTTCTAAAAAATTATTCACCTTTCTGTGTTCAAACATTGCTGCTGCCCCATTTCCCACTACTTATAGAACATCAATAAAATACATGTTAGACTTTTTCTCTCTGCCTCTTAATCATTTTTCTGTATATTTGATCTTTTTTTTCTCTGTGCTACTTTCTAGAAAATTTTTTGTGCCTGTTTTCAAGGTGATTAATTCTCTCTTCAGCTATGTCTAACATGATTGTGAACTGATCTGGTGAACTTTTAATTACAGGATTGTGTGTTTTATTTCTAGAAACTATATTTGTTTTGCCTATTATATTTGCTTTTTGTTGTTGTTTACTTCTATTTCCCCATAGATGCATCCAAGCTTATGTTTTGGTTATTTAAATATAGTAAGAACAACAGTTGTTTAATTGTGTTCAACTATTTCCATTGTTATTGGAATTTTAATATTCCAATGACATCTTTGTGGGCCTTGTTCTGTTGTTTTTCTGGTTCTTAGTTATTGTTTTGTTCTCCTTTTGCATTTATTATTTTTGCGTACTGCTATCATACTAAAAATAATTATTGTCAAGCATGATGACTCACACCTGTAATCCCAGCACTTTGGGAGGCCGAAGTGGGTGGATCACTTGAGCTCAGGAGTTCAAAACCAGTCTGACCAACATGGTGAAACTCCATCTCTACTAAAAATACAAAAAACTAGCCAAGCGTGGTGGGTGGGCCCCTGTAATTGCAGCTACTCGGGAGGCTGAGGCAGGAGAATCACTTGAACCCAGGAGACAAAAGTTACCATAAGCCGAGATTGTGCCACGGCACTCCAGCCTGGGAAACAGAGTGAGATATATATAGGAAGCTCTTTAGATATTGGATGAAGCTTCTTTTCCCCAGAGAGGTTTTGCATATGTTCCTGCCTGCAGTAAATGTTCTACCCATCTAGGAACTGCTTGAGGTTTCCTGAACAAACCAGATTATGGAAACCTGAGGGCTAGTTCACCCTTATGCTGAAGATACAGTCCTTTGAGTTTCTGATAATAATCATCATTCAAACTATGCTTTCCTAGGAGCTTCTCTTCTTAAAGTACCATAAACCATACAATATTCCACGCGGAAAAATTCATGACTTTAAGAAAGGATAAGACGATGATGTCGGGTTCTTTCTTTTCAATAATATTCCCTATGATATCAAGAAGCTTGCAGCCTCTTTAAGCCAAAACAATAGCTATTCCAGTTTCCTTGAGAAAAAATATAGTTTATAAAACAAAAACAGTGTACAATTCAGGAGATATTCATTAAGTGTCTTCCACAGACCAGGTGCTATGGCGCTAGGAATACCACAGTGAGAAATACAGAAACCAGCCCTCCAATGACTATTTAACTTCTTTCCTGCATATAATTGGTGGCTTAAAGATTATTTTATTATTTTGATTTATAACTGTAAGGGTAAAATAAATCATCACATTTTCATTATTTTCCATTTGCTACTATTCCTCAGGGAGCTCAAAGCCTATTTGGGGAGAAAACATAAAACAGCCTGGATAATTCGATTCTCCATTCGTGTATATGGAAGGCCTCCTGCAGGGAGATTATGGGAAATAATGATCACAGGGCTCTGAGGTAAAATGTCCCCAATACTCTACATGTATTTCCTACCTCAAATCTATGAGGTGTAGGCATTATTATCCCCATTTTACAATGAAAGAAACTGGTATACAGACATTCACTTTCCTGAAGTCACACAGCATGATAGGTAGCTTCTTAATAGCTCCCAAAGACCTCTTGCCTGCTAGTATTCCTACCACACCCTTCCTTGTATTATCACCTCTCATTTAGTGGCTGAAGTTAGTAACTCACTTCTAATCAATACAACACGGCACAAGGGATGGGCCATCACTTACTAGCTCCCAAGAGTGTGTAACTCCCATCTCCTCTTCTCTCTTTTTCCCCAGCTCTTCTTACTCGCTTGTTCTGATGAAGCACACTGCCTTGTTATGAACTGCCCTATGGAGAAGCCCATGTACAAGAAACTGAAACCAGCCTGGCATGGTGGCTGATGCCTGTAATCCCAGCACTTTTGGAGGCTGAGGTAAGCAGACTGCTTGAGTCCAGGAGTTCGAGACCACCCTGGGTAACATGGTGAAACCCCATCTCTACAAAATCTACAAAAATCCACTCGGTGTGGTGGCGTGCACCTGTAGTTCCAATTACTCAGAAGGCTGAGGTGGGAAGATTGCTTGAGCCTTGGAGGTAGAGATTGTAGTGAGCTGAGATTGTACCACTGTACTCCAGCCTGGGTGACGGAATGAGACCCTGTAGGGAAGGGAAGGGAAGGGAGGGGAGGGGAGGGGAAGGGAAGGGAGGGGAGGGGAGGGGAAGGGAGGGGAAGGGAGGAGAAGCCCTCAATTGAATAGTCCATAAGGAAATGAGGCCTGTCAGTAGCCCCAAGAGTAAACATTGAAATGAATCCTGCTCCCAGTCAAGCCTTCAGGTGAGACCACAGCCCCAACCAACACCTTGATTGCACCCACACAAAAGGCTCTGAGACAGGAGACCCAGGTAAGCCACAGCCAGATTCCTGACCCACAGATGGGGTGAGATAATAAATGTTGTTGTTTTAAGCCACTAAGCATTATGGTAATGTGTTACACAACAATTGATAACTAATATATGTCTAATAAGGGCCAATCTGATATCTGACAGGCCTGAAACCACACTGTCTTCCTGGGCATGGCTATGCACTAACAACCAAATCTTCAGAGGTGGTGCCTTTGAATAGAAATTTCAATAAAAGTCAAGACAACATAAATCATACAAAAGTAAAGCCAAATTTGTCTTTAAAGTTGACTTAATCAGACTCTCTCACTTTACATTTGAGAAAAATGAGGGCCAGGAGAGGTGGCTCATACCTGCAACCCCAGCACTTTGGGAGGCTGAGACAGGAGAATTGCTTGATCCCAGGAGATTGAGACAAGCCTGGGTGATGCAACAAGACCTCATCTCTACTAAAAAGAAAAAAAAAAATTAGCCAGGCATGGTGGTGTGTGCCTGTAATCCCAGCTACTGGAGAGGCTGAGGCAGGACAATCGCTTGAGCCCAGGAGTTCAAGGCTGCAGTGAGCAGTGACCATGCCACTGCATTCCAGCCTGGTCAACAGAGTGAGAACCTGTCTTTAAAAAAAAAAAAGAAAAAGGAGCAAGAAAAAAGAAAACTGAGGAACCGAGAGACGTTCCTAGTGCCCTATGGTCATTTGAGCAGGGCCAGGACTAGAACCTTGTTTGTTTCCCCACCCAGAACTCTTTATGCTGCTTCATGCTGGCTTTCCTTGATGCTTAAGGTAGGAAAAATACCCTCACTAATGTGTTTTGCATAAACAGCGTGTGCGTGTGTGTGTGTGTGTGCGCGCGCGCGTGCATGTGTGTGTTTTAGCAATGAATACTTGCTGCAGGGTTAGAAGACCAAGGACAATTTGCCCTTGCTGGTCACAATGAAGATAAATTGCTCAATGTTCCCTCATTCCCTTTGGTCTCAACCTCCTTCCCCAGCAGCAAGAAACAAACACTGAATAGAATTAGTAGGAGCTCTGGATAATGGGTTACCTGGGTGCTTCGTGAAGAGAAAGCAGAGGTGCAAGGAGACAGGCCGGACATATGCAAAAGGGAGGAAGCTAGTTAGGTTAGCTATATTTGATAATTTATCAGCCAAAGAATTGCAGATGATTTGTGGCTCCTTGTCTTAGTCCATTTTGTGTTGCTATAAAGGAATACCTAAGACTGGGTAATTTATAAAGAAGAGACGTTTCATCTGGTTCATGGTTCTGCAGGCTGTGCAAGGAGCATGGTGCTAGTATCTGATTCTGGTGAGGGCCTCTGGCTGCCTCTACTCAGGGCAGATGAGAAAGGGAGTTGGTGTGTGCAGAGACCACATGGAAAGAAAGGAAGCAAGGTGGGGGTGGAGGGGCCAGGCTCCTTCTGACAACCAGCTCTCCAGAACTAACAGAGTAAGAGCTCATTTTAACCCCCTGCCCAGGGCATTAATCTATTCATAAGGTATCATCTGCCACTACGCCCACCTCCAATGGTGGGGGCCAAATTTCAACATGAGATCTGGAGGGTCATATACCCAAACTGTAGCGCTGCCAAAATGTGGAAGGTACAGGATAAATTTTCAGGATCTTGAGGGATCTGCAAAAGCAGAAAACAGAACAATCTTTCTAGAATGCATTTTTCAGTAGCTGTTCTCCCTAAGCAACTTCTCTGTAGTGCTATACATGCCCACTAGAGGTCAGCACCTACTTCTGTGTAGAGCTGTAGTGCTACACATGTCCACAAGAGGTCAGCACCTACTTCTGTCTAAAGCAGGGGTTCCATGTGTTTCATCTAAAGATGAAAAAGAAAATAAAAAATAAAGATGCTCTGCCTGGAGATATGTTGTCTGCCAAACAAACTGAATTTATTAAGAAACAATCAACTTAGTTTTCCAATTTTTCTTTATAAAAGACACCCATAATAGCCATTAGAATTTTCTGAGTACCCTGAGATAATCAGTGTTGTAAAATTTCAGCGTCGCCACCACTACCGCTACCCCAGTTTTTTTTTTTTCTAGTTAGACTTTTCACCAGAAATGTATCCATTGGAGATTTGAAATGCTGAAAGTTAGAAAGACTGGAAGAAGGAAGGGAGGGAGGAAACAAGGGAAAAAAGAAAGACATAAAGGAAGAAAAGATGAAAAAGAGGAAGGGAACTCTCTCCTTGAGAAAAGATACTTCCATTTTCCTTCTCAAAGCAAGACAGAGACGCACCATTGGCTGGAGCTTCCTAATCTGTCCTTGGGTGAGGGGAGGACTGAATGTGTTGAAGGAATCTGCTAGCTCCAGTAAGCTCCTAATCACATTTTCTTGGCCAGTGACCAATGCTTTAGAGCTGGCGTGGTCGTGTTTGACATCCACTTAATTTCACTGTCTACCTGCATTTGGGTGCTACAGTGTATGGGGAGACGGTATCAGGCCAATTCAAGGCAATTTGAGAGGAACTGAATCATCTTGACCAGGTTGTAATCTGTCTGAAGTCAGGGACTCTATGGTATGTGTCATTTTTCTCTCTGATGTCACTACAGGGTTTGGGACACAGTATGAATGGGTTAATGATAATGCGTTAAAACCCAAAACGTGTTCATAAGCCACCTAGTGAATAAAGAGCACTCATTTTCCGGAGTCTACAATCCTTAAGGTACATGCAGAAACAAGCAATGCACCATATATCCGTGATTTACATGTGTATGGTCCGTAATTAATGCTCAGGTTAAGACTTGAACAGCTGACAAGGCTGGACGCAGCGGCTCACGCCTGTAATCCCAACACTTTGGGAGGCTGAGTTGGGAGGACCGCTTGAGCCCAGGAAGTCAAGGCTGCAGTGAGTGGCCACCGCATTCCAGCCTGGGTGACCAAGCATGACCCGTCTCTTAGAAATAAATATAATAGATGATTAGATGCAGAAAAATAAATAAACAAGCAAATACATATATATATGTTAAAACAAATATGTATAAACATATATATGAAAACAAATATATATTAAAACATATAAAATATATAAAAACATTTATTAAAACATATATGAACATATATGTTAAAACATACATATATTTTTAAAAAGCTGACAAGACTGAGAAAGTTCGGGAAGCAATATTGTGCATATTCTTCGTGCATCACCACCCTCTGAGGTCCGCGGCTGGAGCGCGTTGACAGCAGTAAAAATATTGGTCACAAGGTGGCGCTGTGGCCTTAGCATAAACCCTTTCCCCTCCTTCAGTACCAACTTGAGTTCCAATTCATGAAGCTAAGAGGTCCACAGATTGGTTTCAATGAATAAATCTAAGAAGGGCGGAGAGGGGGATGACAGAAAGATAAAATCACAGCCAGATTCTTCACCTTTGGGTTCGTTTGACACTCAATTTGATTTTATCACAGGAGGAAGAGAGAGAGCTTTACAGAAACTGATTTCCTATTTTTGACAGGCGTGCCCTGCTGGAAAGTTAAGTGTGCTTTGTCGGGGCTGGATTCTCTCTGTCCGTCTGTATCCCGTTGGATCATCAGTGAGACTCCTGGTAGAAGGGAGAGGAGGGCTGAATGTGCATGTGAAGTGGCTTGGAGAGAGTGCCGCTTGGAGGGAGGAGGCCGGGGTGACTTAAAAAGCCCTTTTGAGTTTACAATGTTTTCAAATAAAACAAAGCAGGGAAGGTTACCAGATACTTTTGATCGAGATTCAGGCAAAACCTAAACCGGCAGCAGCAATTGGCTAGATCCGTAGACCAAGGTGTATCCGGATCCCATTAAATGAATGGCCCCAATCGGGCTGAATGGACCGACCAACCACCCTCTGCGCATGTGGCCTGTTTTGTATCTGCTCTGGGACATGCTTCACCCTCACAACAGCCCGGGGAAGAGGCTGTGAGCCCCATTGTTAAGGATGAGGAAAACAAGTTCATGATCTTGGCTGAGGGTGCCTCGCTAGGAAGAGGCGGCTCTGGGATTTGAACTCCTCTGAGAGGAAGTGTCATCTGCCTTGCCTATGCAGCCTCCCCCGCAGGCTTCAGCAGAGCAGGTGGGGCCGATGACTGCTGTACTGGAAGGGCGGCTCTTGCTGTGACCCTGTGAGGTGGCTCCACGATTGCATGGTTGTGGGTGGGGTTGTTATTAGTTATTGTGACTCTCAAGCAGTGTCACATAGTGGTTAAAAGCTCTGACTCTGGGCCAGGTGTGGTGACTCACTCTTGTAATCACAACACTTTGGGAGGCTGAGGCAGGAGGATCACTTGGGGCTAGAAGTTAAAAATCCACCAGGACAAGATAGTGAGACCTTATCTCTACACAAAGTAGAAAACCTGGCCAGGCTCAGTGGCTCACGCCTATAATCCTCACACTTTGGGAGACCGAGGGGGGTGGATCACCTGAGATCAGGAGTTCAAGACCAGCTTGGCCAACATGGCGAAACCCCATCTCTATTAAAAAATATATATATAAAACTTAGCCAGGCGTGGTGGCGAGTGACTGTAATCCCAGCTACTCAGGAGGCTGAGGCAGGGAGAACTGCTTGAACCGGGAGGTGCAGGTTGCAGTGAGCCGAGATTGTGCCATTGCACTCCAGCCTGGATGACAGAGCAAGACTGTCTCAAAAAAAAAAAAAAAAAAAAAAAAAAAAAAAACTAGCTGGGCCATGGTGCAGAATGCCTGTAGTCCCAGCCACTCAGGAGGCTGAAGCAGGAGGATCAGTTGAGCCTCAGAGGTGAAGGCTGCAGTGAGCTGTGACTGCCCTCCAGCCTGGGCAACAGAGCAAGATCCTGCGGTAAAAAGAGAAAAAAAAGCTTGGACTCTGGACCCAGGCTGCCTGGTTTGAGTCTCAGCTCTGTTACTTACTAGCCGTATATAATCTGGGCAAGTCACTTACCCTCTCTGTGCCTCAGTTTCCTCATCTGTACATCAGGAATAATAATAGTGTTCATCACAGGGTTGTTGTGAGAATTATGTGAATGATATACATGTAAAGCACTTTATATCATATTTAGCACATTGTGAAAACTCTATTTTTGTTATTGTTTGCCAAAAAACTTGTATTGTTTGCTATTATTGTGACTAAACGAATGACAGTCATCAAATTCTTAGCAAAAGTGAAGTCAGAGAAAGCTTTAAATCAGCCAAACTTTTTAAAATCTCTCTAGGTTTCTCTGCACAAACCAAGACTCCTCTATTCATCCTATGAACATCACCCTAGGCTTTTTTCTTTTTTTTCTTTTTTTGAGAGAAGGTCTTTCTCTGTTACCCAGGCTAAAGTAGAGCGGAACAATCACGTCTCACTACAGCCTCAACCCACCCCCTTAACCCCAGGTCTCACGCCCTCCTCCTACCTCAGCCACCCGAGTAGCTGGGACTACAGGCAAGCACCACCACATGTAGCTTTATTATTTTTTTTTTTTTTAGTAGAGACGGGTTCTCACCAGGTTGCCCAGGCTGGTCTTGAATTCCTGGGCTCAAGCGATCTACCTCCCTCAGCCGCCCCAAGTGCTGGGATTACAGGCATGAGCCACGGCTCCCAGCCCAGCATAGGCTTTGATGTGGCTTTAGTGAATATCGTTCAGCTAAACCACTGAGACAGCACATATCTTGAGCACCTACTGTGTGCCAGACCCTGGCCAGCTATGAGAGTCACAGAGGAAGCCCCGCCCCCTCCACCCTGCTGGCCCTCCCAGTTCTGCAAGAGAGACAGGCCGATCACAAACAAGGAGAACAGTGAGCTAATGGAACCCAGGCCCTATGAGGGCAAGAGGAGGTGCACCCCATTCTGCCCAAAACAATGGGGGGTGTCCCTAGAGCAGGTTAACTGAGCCAGGACCCGTGAGGCAGGACCTGCAGCGGGAAGCGAACTCCGAAGGCTTGCAGGACTTCTGGTCTTGGACTGTTCTGAAAAGGATCGTGTTCTGAAAAGGACCAGCTCGTCAGTATTTTAGGCTTTGCACACCCAGCAGTCCCAAATGAATGAGCTTCGGCTAGTGGCGAATGACACTTTATTTACAAAAACATGTGAAGGGTGGAACTCCGCCCGTGGGTTGGAGCTGATCCCTATGGCGGGGTTGGCCGAGCCTTCCACAGATCAGTGGGGTCCAGTTGCTTCAGGAAGATCCCTCAGGCTGCAGTGGTGAGGATGGAGGGGACGCAGGAAGGCCATGGCGTCTGGAGACAGGAGGCCTCACTCATCGCCCGATGAAGGAACCGTGGCCTGAACCAGTGGTTCTCTGCTCAGGCTGTACCTGACAGTCACCCGGAGAGATCTGAAACTCCCTCACACCCCGGCCACCCCAGCTAATTACATGTGAATTTCTGCATGTGGGACTCCAGCACTGGAGATTCTGATAGTACCCCAGGGGTTCCCAATGTCAGCCTACACTGAGAACCACTGGCAAAATCTAAGGAAGTAGAGGCAGGAATGTGGGAAGGAAACAAATTTAGACAGTACCATACTTATGATGGCGCCGCTTAATAATTTGTTATTATTATTAATGTTATTTTGAGACAGGGTCTCATTGTGTCACCCGAGCTGGAGTGCAGTGGCACAATTTCCTCTCACTGCAACCTCTGCTTCCCAGGTTCAAGTGATTCTCCTGCCTCAGCATCGGGAGAAACTGGGATTTCAGGTGCCTGCCACCAAGCCCGGCTAATTCTTGTATTTTCGGTAGAGAAGGGGTTTCACCATGTTGGTCACGCTGGTCTTGAACTCCTGACCTCAAGTGATCTGCCTGCCTCGGCCTCCCAAAGTGCTGGGACAACAGGCATGAGCCACTATGCCTGGCACATTTTAAAATTTTTTGACTTTTCGATGGGTTAGCAGGCAGCGTAACCCCATTGTAAGCCGGGAGCATCTATATTGGGAATTTTCAGAACATACACAGCCCTATAAAACTGCTGGAAGATGAATAAGCAGATTTGAGGAAAGAACCACATCATGCCCCCTTAATTGCGGGGATTAAGTGTTCTCTCCCATCTCACTCTCAAAGGGCCGGGATCAGTGCCTGCCACGCGCTTGTCCCTGTTCTCCTTGTTCATAACTTGCTTCTCTCCTTCTCTCTCTCTCTTTCTCTTTCTAAAATTGTGGCAAAGTATAATTATAAAATCTACCGTTTTAGCCCCCCCTTTTTTTTTTTTTTTTTTTTTTTTTGAGATGGTGTCTCACTCTGTCGCCCAGGCTGGAGTGCAGTGGCACAATCTCAGCTCACTGCAACCTCCACCTTGTGGGTTCAAGTGATTCTCCTGCCTCAGCCTCCCCAGTAGCTGGGATTACAGGTGCTCACCACCATGCCCAGCTAACTTTTATAATTTTGGTAGAGACATGGTTTCACCGTGTTGGCCAAACTGGTCTCAAACTCTCGACCTCAGGTGATCCACCTGCATCAGCAGACTCTCTTTTTTTCAGACAGGGTCTCACTCCATCACCCAGGCTGGAGTGCAGGGGCACAATCTCGGCTCACTGCAACCTCCACCTTCCGGGCTCAAGTGATCCTCCCGCCTCAGCCTCCGGAGTACCTGGGACTACAGGTGCACACCACGACACCTGGCTAATTTTTTTTTTTTTTGTAGTGACAGGGTTTTGCCATGTTGCCCAGACTGGTCTTGAACTCCTGACCTCAGGTGATCTGCCCACCTCATCCTCCCAGAGTGCTGGGATTACACGCATAAGCCACCATGGCCAACATTTTAGCCGCTTTTAAGTACACAGTTCAGTGGCATTTAAGGATGTTCACATCGTGGTGCAACCGTCGCCACCATCCATCTCCAGAACTGTTTCATTTTCTCAAACTGAATCTCTGCACCCATTAAACACTAACTCCCCCATCTTCCTCCAGCCCCTGCAACCCCCATTCTACTTTCGGTTTCTATGAATTTGATTCTCTAGGGACCTCAGATTAGCGGAATTATACAAAATTTGTCCTTTTGTGTTTGTCTTATTTCACTTAACCTAATGTCCTCAAGATGCGTCCATGTTACAGCATGGGCCAGAATTTCCTTCCTTTTTCAGACTGAATACTATTCCACTGTGTGGCTGGACTGCGCTTTGCCCATTCATCCATCTGTTGATGGACGCTTGGGTTGCTGCCACTTTTTGGCTATTGTGAATCACGCTGCTGTGAACGTGGGTGTGCAAACATCTGTTCAAGATTCTGCAGTCAGTTCCTTTGATTATATACTCAAAAGTGGAATTGCTAGATTTCTTTTTTTTTTTTTTTTTGAGACGGAGTCTTGCTCTGTCACCCAGGCTGGAGTGCAGTGGCCGGATCTCAGCTCACTGCAAGCTCCGCCTCCCGGGTTCACGCCATTCTCCTGCCTCAGCCTCCCGAGTAGCTGGGACTACAGGCGCCCGCCACCTCGCCTGGCTAAGTTTTTGTATTTTTAGTAGAGACGGGGTTTCACCGTGTTAGCCAGGATGGTCTCGATCTCCTGACCTCGTGATCCGCCCGTCTCGGCCTCCCAAAGTGCTGGGATTACAGGCTTGAGCCACCGCGCCCGACTGGAATTGCTAGATTTCTATACTTTTTTCTTTTTCTTTTTTTTTTTTTCTTTGAGACAGGACATCACTCCGTCATCCAGGCTGGAGTGCAGTGGGGCAAACATGATTCACTGCAGCTTCCACCTCCTGGCTCAAGCGATCCTCCAGCTTCAGCCTCCCGAGTAACTGGGACAACAGGCACATACCACTATGCCCAGCTAATATCTTTTTTTAGTTTTGTAGAGATGGGGTCTTACCATGTTGACCAAGCCAGTTTTGAACTCCTGGAGTCAGGAGATCCTCCCAGCTTGGCCTTCCAAAGTTGCTGGGATTACAGACATGAGCTACCAAGCCTGACTTATGTTTAATTTTTGAGAAACCAGCCAGGTGCAGTGACTCATGCCTGTAATACCAGGACTTTGGAAGGCTGAGGCAGGCAGATCACTTGAGGCCAGGAGTTTGAGACCAGCCTGGCCAACAGGATGAAACCCCATCTCTACTAAAACTACAAAACTTAGCCAGGCATGGTGGTGGGCATCTGTAATTTCAGGTACTAGGTAGACTAATCCAGAAGGATTGATTGAATCTCATAGGCGGCGGTTGCAGTGAGCCGAGGTGGCACGACTGTGCTACAGCCTGAGCAACAGAGCAAGACTCTGTCTAAAACAAGATTGTTTTTTGAGGAAACTTGCCGGTTTTTCTTGCAGGACTGTGGCTTCATCTATGAGTCCCTCCACAGCTGGTCATTGTCATGGCTCTTTCTGGCCTGTGGCATGTGGATTGATGAGACTGTATGAAATTGAATGGCAACAAGAGGGTCATTCAGTGAATTCCTTCTAGCACACTTTGACTTGGTGGCAGAGGAGAGCTGCAATTTGTATGGAGAACAACCCCTCAAAACTGTAGCCAGTACAGCTAAAGAAACTCCAGGGCAGGGGCTGGTGGGTGGAGGTGAGAAGTTAATGAGGAAACACATCTCAGGAGTGGAGGCTCCGGCAGGTCTGGAGCTTGTGTAGGACAGGTGCTGGTGCGGCCTAGGTGAGGAGAATTTATGCCCGTCCATACATGACCCACCTGCCCATTAGCAGACCTTCTTTAAGAAAAGAAGAGTATTGGGTCAGGCACAGTGGCTCACACCTGTAATCACAGCACTTTGGGCAGCCAAGACGGGTGGATCACCTGAGGTCGGGAGTATGAGATCAGCCTGACCAACATGGTGAAACCCAGTCTCTACTAAATACAAAAAATTAGCTGGGTGTGGTGGTGGGTGCCTGTAATCCCAGCTACTTGGGAGGCTGAGGTAAAAGAATTGCTTGAACCTGGGAGGCAGAGGTTGTAGTGAGCCAAGATTGTGCCATTGCACTCCAGCCTGGGCAACGAGCGAAACTCTATCCCAAAATAAAATAAAATAAAATAGAGTATTTTTTATTTTGTTTTTATGAAATCAGTTTCTGGGCTATATTATTTTTTTAAAAATTAAATAGGGTGAGTGTCATTCCCACCAATAAACACAATCAAATGGCTATAGGAGAATAACTGGAATCTGTAGTAAAAATGAGGGACAGGGACAGGAACAGAGGGGCTTATGCCTGTAATCCCAGCACTTTGGGAGGCCGAGGCAGGAGGATTGCTTAAGGCCAGGAGTTCAAAATTGGCCTGGTCAACATAATGAGATGCCAACTATACAAAAGAATAATTAAAAAATTAATTGTACGTGGCAGCATGTGCCTGTAGTCCCAGCTACTGGGGAGGCTGAAGCAGGAGAATCATGTGACCCCAGGGGAAACCTGGACAAGATGGTGAGATCCCATCTCTAAAAAGAAAAAAAAAAATGAGGGATGACAAAACTCTTGTTTTGAATACATTTTGTGGTGAAACTGCTGAGAATGATGGTTTCCAGCTTCATCCATGTCCCTGCCAAAGACATGAACTCATCCTTTTTTATGGCTGCATAGTATTCCATGGTGTATATGTGCCACATTTTCTTTATCCAGTCTGTCATTGATGGGCATTTGCATTGGTTCCAAGTCTTTGCTATTGTGCATAGTGCCACAGTAAACATAGTGTTCATGTGTCTTTATAGTAGAATGATTTATAATCCTTTCAGTATATACCCAGTAGTAGGACTGCTGGGTCAAATGGTATTTCTGGTTCTAGATTCTTGAGAAATCGCCCCACTGTCTCCCACAATGGTTGAACTAATTTACACTCCCACCAATAGTGTAAAAGCATTCTTATTTCTCCACATCCTCTCCAGCATCTGTTGTTTCCTGACTTTTTAATGATTGCCATTCTAACTGGCATGAGGTGGTATCTCATTGTGGGTTTGATTTACATTTATCTAATGGCCAGTGATGATGAACATTTTTTCATATGTTTGTTGGCTGCATAAATGTCTTCTTTTGAGAAGTGTCTGTTCATACTTTGTCCACTTTTTTTTTTTTTTTTTTTGAGATGGAGTCTTGCTCTGTCGCCCAGGCTGAAGTGCAGTGGCGCGATCTCGGCTCACTGCAAGCTCCAAGTTTTGACCACTTTTTGATGGGTTTGTTTGTTTTTTCCTTGTAAATTTGTTTAAGTTTTTTGTAGATTATGAATATTAGCCCTTTGTCAGATGGATAGATTGCAAAAATTTTCTCCCATTCTGTAGGTTGCCTGTTCACTCTGATGATAGTTTCTTTTGCTGTGCAGAAGCTCTTTAGTTTAATTAGATCCCACTTGTCAAATCTGGCTTCTGTTGCCATTGCTTTTGGTGTTTTAGACATGAAGTCTTTGCCCATGGCTGTGTCCTGAATGGTATTGCCCAGGTTTTCTTTTAGGATTTTTATGGTCCTAGGTCTTACATTTAAGTAATGATCAATCTTGAGTTGATTTTTGTATAAGGTGTAAGGAAGGGGTCCAGTTTCAATTTTCTGCATATGGCTAACCAGTTTTCCCAGCACCATTTATTAAATAGGGAATCTTTTCCCCATTGATTGTTTGTGTCTGGTTTGTCAAAGATCAGATGGTGGTAGATGTGTGGTGTTATTTCTGAGGCCTCTGTTCTGTTCCATTGGTCTATATATCTGTGTTGTTACCAGTACCATGCTCTTTTGGTTACTGTAGCCTTATAGTATAGTTTGAAGTCAGGTAGTATGACGCCTCCAGCTTTGTTCTTCTTGCCTGGAATTGCCATGCAGGCTCTTTTTGGGTTCCATATGAAATTTAGTTTTTTCCAATTCTGTGAAGAAAGGCAATGGTAGCTTGATGGGGATAGCATTGAATCTATAAATTACTTTGAGCAATATGGCCATTTTCACAATATTGATTCTTCCTCTCCACGAGCATGGAATGTTTTTTGATTCATTTGTGTCCTTATTTCCTTGAGCAGTGGTTTGTAGTTCTCCTTGAAGAGGTGCTTCACATTCCTTGTGAGTTGCATTCCTAGGTATTTTATTCTCTTTATAGCAATTGTGAATGGGAGTTCACTCCTGATTTGGCTCTCTGTTTGTCTGTTATTGGTGTATAGGAATGCCTGTGATTTTTGCACATTGATTTTGTATCCTGAGATTTTGCCAAACTTGCTTATCAGCTTAAGGAGATTTTGGGCTCAGATGATGGGGTTTTCTAAGTATACAATCATGTCATCTGCAAACAGAGACAATTTGACTTCCTCTTTTCCTATTTGAGTACCCTTTATTTATTTCTCTTGCCTAATTGCCCTGGCCAGAACTTCCAATACTATGTTAAATAGGAGTAGTGAGAGAGGGCATCCTCGTCTTGGCTGCTTTTCAAAGGGTATGCTTCCAGTTTTTGCCCATTCAGTATGGTATTGGCTGTGGGTTTGTCATAAATAGCTCTTATTATTTTGAGGTACGTTTCATCAATACCTAGTTTATTGAGAATTTTTAGCATGAAGAGGTGTTGAATTTTGTCAAAGGCCTTTTCTGCATCTATTGAGATAATCATGTGGTTTTTTGTCATTGGTTCTGCTTATGTGATAGATTACTTTTATTAATTTGCATATGTTGAACCAGCCTTGCATCCAAGGTATGAAGCTGACTTGATTGCGGTGGATAAGCTTTTTGATGTGCTGCTGGATTCTGTTTCCCAGTATTTTATTGAGGGTTTTTGCTTCAATGTTCATCAGGGATATTGGCCTGAAATTTTCATTTTTTGCTGTGTCTCTGCCAGGTTTTGGTATTAGGATGGTGCTGGTCTCATAATATGAGTTAGGGAGGATTCACTCTTTTTCTATTATTTGGAATAGTTTCAGAAGGAATGGTAACAGCTCCTCTTTATACCTCTGGTAGAATTCGGCTATCAGTCCCTCTGGTCCTGGACTTTTTTTTTGGTTGGTAGGTTATTAATTACTGCCTCAATTTCAGAACTTGTTATTGGTTTATTCAGGGATTCAACTTATCCCTAATTTAGACTTGGGAGAGTATATGTGTTCATGAATTTATCCATTTCCTCTAGATTTTCTAGTTTATTTGCATAGAGATGTTTATAGTATTCTCTGATGGTAGTTTTTATTTCTGTGGGATCTGTGGTGATATCGCCTTTACCATTTTTTATTGCATCTATTTGATTCTTCTCTCTGTCTTCTTTATTATTCTGCCTAGCGGTCTATTTTGTTAATCTTTTCTAAAAACCAGCTCCTGGATTCATTAATTTTTTGAAGGGTTTTTCTTGTCTCTATGTCCTTCAGTTCTGCTCTCTTCTTAGTTATTTATTGTCTTCTGCTAGATTTTGAATTTATTTGCTGTTGCTTCTCTAGTTCTTGTAATTTTGATGTTAGAGTGTCAATTTTAGATCTTTCCTGCTTTCTCTTGTGGGCATTTAGTACTGTAAATTTCTCTCTACACACTGCTTCAAATGTGTCCCAGAGATTCTGGTATGTTGTGTTTTCGTTCTCATTGTTTTCAAAGAACGTTTTTATTTCAGCATTAATTTCGTTATTTACCCAGTAGTCATTCAGGAGCAGGTTATTCAGTTTCCATGTAGTTGTGCGATTTTGAGTGAATTTCTTAATCCTGAGTTCTAACTTGATTGCATTGTTGTCTGAGAGACTATTTGTTATGATTTTCATTCTTTTGTATTTGCTGAGGAGTGTTTACTTCCAATTATGTGGTCAGTTTTAGAATAAGTACGATGTGGGGCTGAGAAGAATGTATATTCTGTTGATTTGGGGTGGAGAGTTCTGTCGATGTCTGTTAGGTCTGCTTGGTCCAGATCTGAGTTCAAGTCCTGTATATCCTTGTTAATTTTCTGTCTCATTGATCTGCCTAATATTGACAGTCTCCCACTATTAAAGTTAATTAAAGTCTCCCACTATTATTGTGTGGGAGTCTAAGTCTCTTTGTCGGTCTCTAAGAACTTGCTTTATTAATCTGGATGCTCCTGTATTGGGTGCATATCTATTTAGGATAGTTAGCTCTTCTTGCTGCATTGATTCCTTTACCATTATGTAATGCCCTTCTTTGTCTCTTTTGGTCTTTGTTGGTTTAAAATCTCTTTTATCAGAGATTAGGATCGCAACTCCTGCTTTTATTTGCTTTCCATTTGCTTGGTAAATATTCCTGCATCCCTTTATTTTGAGCCTATGTGTGTCTTTGCACATGAGATGGGTCTCCTGAATACAGCACACTGATGGGTCTATACTCTATCCAATTTGCCAGCCTGTGTCTTTTAATTGGAGCATTTAGCCCATTTACGTTTAAGGTTAATATTGTTATGTGTGAATTTCATCCTGTCATTATGATACTAGCTGGTTGTTTTGCCTGTTTGTTGATGCAGTTTCTTCATAGTGTCGATGTTCTTTACAATTTGGTATTTGGTATGTTTTTGCAGTGACTGGTACCAGTTTTTCCGTTCCATGTTTACTGCTTCCTTCAGGAGCTCTTGTAAGGCAGCCCTGGTGGTGACAAAATCTCTCAGTATTTGCTTGTATGTTAAGGGTTTAATTTCTCCTTCACTTATGAAGCTTAGTTTGGCTGGATATGAAATCTGGGTTGAAAGTTCTTTTCTTTAAGAATGTTGAATATTGGCCCCCACTCTCTTCTGGCTTGTAGGGTTTCTGCCGAGAGATCTGCTGTTAGTCTGATGGGCTTCCCTTTGTGGGTAACCTGACCTTTCTCTCTGGCTGCCCTTAACATTTTTTCCTTCACTTCAACCTTGGTGAATCTGACAATTATGTATCTCAGAGTTGCTCTTCTCGAGGAGTATCTTTGTGGTGTTCTCTGTATTTCCTGAATTTGAATGTTGGCCTGTCTTGCTAGGTTGGGGAAGTTCTCCTGGATAATATCCTGCAGAGTGTTTTCCAACTTGGTTCCATTCTCCCGTGACTTTCAGGTACACCAATCAAACATAGATTTGGTTTTTTAACATAGTCCCATGTTTCTTGGAGGCTTTGATCATTCCTTTTTATTCCTTTTTCTCTAATCTTGTCTTCTCTCTTTATTTCATTAAGTTGATCTTCATTCACTGATATCCTTTTTCCACTTGATTGATTTGGCTATGAAACTTGGTTATGCTTCACGAAGTTCTCATGCTGTGTTTTTCAGCTCCATCAGGTCATCTACGTTCTTCTCTACACTGGTTATTCTAGTTAGCAAATTCATCTAACCTTTTTTCAAGGTTCTTAACTTTCTTGCATTGGGTTAGAACATGCTCCTTTAGCTCGGAGGAGTTTGTTTTTACCCACCTTCTGAAGCCTACTTCTGTCAATTCGTCCAACTCATTCTCCATCCAGTTTTGTTCCCTTGCTGGCGAGGAGTTATGATCCTTTGGAGGAAAGGCATTCTGGTTGTTGAATTTTTCAGCCTTTTCACACTAGTTTCTCCCTATCTTTGTGATTTATCTACCTTTGGCCTTTGATGTTGGTGACCTTCGGATGGGATCTCTGAGTGGACCCGCTATTCCTTTCTGTTTGTTAGTTTTCCTTCTGACAGTCAGACCCCTCTGCTGCCAGTCTGCTGGAGTTTGCTGGATGTCCGCTCCCGACCCTATTTGCCTGGGGTGTCACCGGTGGAGGCTGCAGAGCAGTAAAGGTTGCTGCCTGATCTTTCCTCTGGAAGATTTGTCCCAGATGGTCGCCTGCCAGATGCCAGCCAGAGCTCTTCTGAATGAGGTGTCTGTCAGCCCCTTCTGGGAGGTTCCTCCCAGTCAGGACACACAGGGGTCAGGGACCCACTTGAGGAGGCAGTCTGACCCTTAGCAGAGCTCGGCTGTGCTGGGAAGTTCAGGGCTCTCTTCAGAGCTGTCAGGCAAGGGCCTCTACCTCTGCTGAAGCTGCACTCGCTGCCTCCCCTTTCCCCAGGTGCTTTGTCCCAGGGAGATAGAGGTTTATCTATAAGACCCTGAATGGGGCTGCTGCCTTTTTTTCAGAGATGCCCTGCCCAGAGAAGAGAAACCTGGGTCTGGCCACAGCAGTCTTGGTGAGCTGCAATGGGTTCCGACCAGTTCTAACTTCCCAGCGGCTTTGTTTACACTGTTATCATAAAACCACCTAGTGAAGCCTCAGCAATGGCAGACGCCCCTCCCCCTGCCAAGCTCTTCTTGTCCCAGGTCAATCAGACTGCTGCTGTGCTGGCAGCAAGAATTTCAAGCCAGAGGATCTTAGTTTGCAGGGCTCCGCAGGGGGTGGGACCCCACCGAGCCAGACCAGTTGTCTCCCTGGCTTCAGCGCCCCTTTCCTGGGGAGTGAACGGCTCTGTCTCGCTGATGTTCCAGGCGCCACTGTGGTATAGAACAAAAGAACCCTGCAGCTAGTTCAGTGTCTGCCCAAATGGCTGCCCAGTTTTGTGCTTGAAACCCAGGGCCCTGATGGGGTAGGCACCGGAGGGAATCTCCTTCCCTCCTGGTTTGCGGGTTGTGAAGACCATGGGACAAGCGCAGTATCTGTGCTAGAGTTCCTCAGGCTCAGTCCCTCATGGTTTCTCTTGGGTAGGGGAGAAAATTCCCCGACCCCTTGCACTTCCCGGGTGAGTCGACACCCTACCCTGCTTCAACTCGCCCTCCGTGAACTGCACCCACTGTCCAATGGGTCCCGGTGAGACGAACCAGGTGCCTCAGTTGGAAATGCAGAACCAGGTGCCTCAGTTGGAAATGCAGAAATCACCCATCTTCTGCATCAGTCTCACTGGGAGCTACAGACCGGAGCTCTTCCTATTCGGCCATCTTGCCAGCAATTCTCATCAAAAATATCTTTTTAAGTATAAAATAAGAAGAGTTTTTTTTTCTTCCAAGCCCTCCCTGGTATATCTTTCTAGAAAACACGATTTATGTGTGCCACTTTATTTACATGTGCTACTTTTTTATTTGCATAAAAATATTATACACACTATTCTGTACCACCGTAGAGCTTTTTGTTAATTTGTGGGTTTTTTTGCTTTGTTTTTAACCCAAAAGAGAAAAAAAAAGTAGCAAGAGAAGAGCATGAACAATTAATGGCAGGGAAAGGGCGGAGTTCCATGAATTCAAATGCTGTTCATATGATTCCACTAAACTTTTATTTTAAGGTGATTTTTTAAAATCAAAACATCCCTTGAGCAATTAAGAGAGTCAGCACCTACAGCTGGGGCAGAGGATGGCGAACACAAAGCTCGCCAGTAGCTTCAAATTTCTCACAAACACATTAGATATGAACACAATGTCAGCAGGCTCAAGCGTCTCACCCATCACATGGGATGAGGAAAGAAAAACTAGTAATGAACTGTGTTTAAATGGCCTCTTGCCAGCATTCCCACTCTTCTTGTGAGTAAAGGAGAGAAGAAATACCATTGAAATACTATCTGATGGGGTGTGGTGCCTCATACCTGTAATCCCAACACTTTGGGAGGCCAAGGCAGGAGGATTACTGGAGCCCAGGAGTTGGAGACCAGCCTGGGCAACATGGTAAAACCCCATCCCTACAAAAAATACAAGAATCAACCAGGCATGGTGGCTCACACTTGTGTTCCTAGCTACTCAGGGGGAGCTGAAGTGGGAGAATTGTTTGAGCCCAGGAGGCAGAGGTTGCAGTGAGCCAAGATCACGCCTCTGCACGCCAGCCTGGGTGACACAGCCAGGCCCTGTCTTGAAAGAAGAAAGAAGAAAAGAGGAAGGAGAGGGGAAGGGAAGGGAGGAGAGGGGCCTCTGCATTGCTAGTGTTTCCAGAAGAACATTATGGAGCATGCTCTGACTTTCAGCCTCTTTGGACAGCCATGCAGGGAGCAGCACGCATTCAACATGGCCTTCACGGGGTTGTTCATGTCTTCCTAGCCTTTCACAGCAACTTTGCGTACATAAAAGTCCTCTTGCATTAGGAATGGAAATACTTATAAAAGAAAATCCTCTAGAAAATATGGAGTTACAATTGCCAGGCATTTGCCTAAAGTACATCTCCAAGTTCTCTATATTAGGACAGCTGCTGCAGGTGAAGGTATTAAATACACTGTATTTGTTTTTCAAGATTCCCCACAACCTTGAATTTCAGGAGAAGAAATTCTGCTCAATCCTTGTCAAAAGTATATAATTCTATTTTTCTTCCTAGTTTTTTTTTTTTTTTTTTTTTTTTTTTTTTTTTTTTTTTTTTTTTTTTGAGATAGAGTCTCGCTCTGTTGCCCAGGCTGGAGTGCAGTGGTGCGATCTTGGCTCTCTGCAACCTTTGTCTCCCGGGTACAAGCGATTCTCCTGCCTCAGCCTCCCAAGTAGCTGGGTTTACAGGCACGTGCCACCACACCTGGCTAAATTTTGTATTTTTAGAAGAGGAGAGGTTTTCACCATGTTGGCCAGGCTGGTCTCAAATTTCTGACCTCAGGTGATCTCCCTGCCTTGGCCTCCCAAAGTGCTGAGATTATAGTGTGAGCCACAGCACCTGCAATCCCAGCCCAGCCTTAGTTTTTATTTTTATTTTTCCCTTGAGACAGAGTCTCACTCTGTTGTCCAGGCCACAGTGAAGTGGTGCAATCTTGGCTCACTGCACCCTCAAACTTCTGGCCTCAAGCAGTGCTCCCACTCAGGCTCCCAAGTAGCCAGGACAGCAGACACACGCCACCATGCCCACTTAATGTTTTTTGATTTTTTGTAGAGACGGAGACTCACTATGTTGCTCAGGCTGGTCTCAAACTCCTGGACTCAGACGATTCTACCTCCTTGGCCTCCCAAAGTGCTGAAATTACAGGCTTGAGTCACTGCACACAGCCAGTTTTTATATATATATATATATATATATATAATTTTCCTTTTTGTTTTTTAAAATAGAAATTGGGTGGGGCACAATGGCTCATGTCTGTAATACCACCACTTTGGGAGGCCATGGTGGGTGGATCACTTGAGACCAGGAGTTTGAGACCAGCCTGGCCAACATGGTGAAACCCAGTTTCCACTAAAATGCAAAAATTAGCCAGGCATTGGTGGCACATGCCTGTAATCCCAGCTACTCGGGAGGCAGGAGAATTGCTTGAGCCTGGGAGGTGGAAGTCACAGTGAGGCAAGATTGCGCTATTGCACTCCAGCCTGGGCAACAGGGCGAGACTCTGTCTCAAAAATAAAATAAAATACCGACAAGGTCTCGCTATGTTGCCCAGGCTCGTCTCAAACTCCTGACCTCAAGCATCCTCCTGCCTCAACTTCCCAAAGTGCTGGGGTTACAGATGTGAGCCACCATGCCCAGCCCTTCCTTTCTTCCCAGTTTTTAGAACCATGCATTCAGGATCACCTTTGCCTACTCATTTATAAAAGCTAAAATATAAGAAACTAGTCCATTTTATTCAACAATCATTTTAGGAAGCATCTACTGGGAAAACAGATCCCTTGGAAGTGCAGGGATGCGATGTCTGCCTCTGACCTCAAGGGAAGGCTCACTGCCAGCTGGGCCAGAAGACTTGTCCTGTCCTCATCCCCATCTCAGCAAACGCCACCTCCAAGTTGCTCAAGCCCAAAACCCTGAGGGCTACAACCTGGAGAAACCCTGAAGACATTATGTTAAGTGGAACAAGCCAGTCACAAAAGGACAAATGGACAAATTACTCCACTTATGTGAGGTCCCAAGAGAAGTCAAATTCCTGGAGACAGGAGTGGTGGCTTCCAGAGACTGGGACGGGGATGAGGAGGACAGATCTTCAGTTGGGGAAGATGGGAAAGTTCTGGAGAGGGATGTGACGCTGGCTGCACAGCAGCGTGGATGCACTTACTACCTCTGCTTTGCACACTTGAACACGGTTGAGCTGGTGAATTTCTCCCTTTCATCCAGTAATTGCCTCAGCATGAGGTCCCATCAGTTCTACATTCAAAGCATGCCGAGTCTGTCCTGCAGACTCTGGCCGAGCAACAGATGAAAGGAGTACGCTGACACAGGTATTTTGCCTGACAGTGTGGCTAGCGGACCGCACAGCTCAGCACTGCTGACGAGAGTCCTGCAGCTACCAAGAGAGTGCAGCTCCCATAAGCTGGCCCTGCTCACATTTATTTAGTACAGATTTAATGACAAAGGCTTGCAGCAAACACAATTTGTGGGTAATAAACATTATTGACCCCCCAAGTAGAGAGCAGTCCTGCACAAAAATGATCAATGGTTGGTTTCTGGAGACAGGAGTAAACAAATTTATCTAGATATGTTCCTTTACATTCCTTTGTTATCTACCCTTTGCTCTCAGGCTCTGGATAGGAGAATTTGGCTGTCTCCAGCCAAATTTTCTTTCAAAGCTTTTGCAAAACCCCCCAGCCTTCTGAGAAGATTTGTGTCTTTCCCTGTAACTTTTTCTTACAACTTTCCCCACCACCCTGACTGAACTCCTACATCTCCCCCTTTTCTGTTTTTGCATCAGGTTTTGTTGATTGAAGAGTACAAATGTGTGCAGCAAACAGGTCTGGCTTTGCGGTTTGTCTGGCATAGCGGTTACTGCTCATATTCCAGCTTTGCATCCTAGAATTAGTAAATAACGTAAGACAAACTTGAGCATAATCAGTAACATTCTTTTCCAATCAAGGAGTGACCCCCCCAGGAGTGGGGATCTATCCAGGAGAGATGTTCTTGCACATCCTGCCATATGGCTGTTTGTTGGGCATGTAGATCTATGGTGTTTAGGGATGCTAGAAGTTTAGTTTTGAGTTGCCTTATGTCTGCTGTGAAATTATCATGTAAGATTCCCCGAGGAGTTGTTTCACCTCCTCCCAACTACACATTGATTGATTCCAAGGTGACACAGATGTGCTTATTCTCCCAGTCACAGTTTCATTGCTGTTGGAATGCCAATGCATCTTGCCACTCGCCTACGTATTCCAAGGCAGCCTGGAGTGCTTGCAGGCATGCAAGTATCTTTTCATCTATACCCTGCTATAAGAGAAGTTCATTAGACATATTTTTGGCCAAGTTATCTATAAAGGTAGCTGTTTGTACTGATTCAGTAATAGAGACCACAGCAACACTAGCAGCTGCCAAGATGACTATGGCTGAGACTATAAAGGTTGTAAGTGTGCCCATGAATCTTTGGGTCTGACCTGGGACAGGGCACGTTCTAAGGTGGCAAAGACAGAAAAGCCTTGCCAATTGCATGTCAAATTGACTGGTAGGAATGCCTCAGATTTTCTCCTTATACTACGATACTAGTAATATTTAAATTAGATATATTGTAATTAGTGATACATGAGGTGAACCAAGCCTGTCCCTGCAGTTGGGTCAGAAACGTGGAGTTTAGGGGTATAATCATTATTAGTTCCCATAAGGAAAACATATGGACGGGTAGTGCAAATCTGGCATTGATCTGTGTGATTATGAATAATGGTCATAGTTTAGTTACTAGAATTATGATATGTCCCATGCCAGGTGTCAAGGGAGGTACTAAGATGTCCCAGGTGCCATAAAGTGTCTTGGGGTGGCATGGACTTTACTTGGGGTCTGGGATATCCCATCCCCCCATCAACCCAAATCATAGAGGGATGGGACGTGGCTATGAAACTGTGATTGATGCCATGACATGAGTATGGTTGCCCTGCAAATGGCAGTGGGGGCTCCAGTCTAAGATGTTATAATTGCTTAAGTGGAGGCTACAGGCATGTCCCCCGTGACAGACCTCCCAGCCAAAGTGGAATCCATTACTTTGCTGGCTACGTTCTTTAGCACAGGAAGGAATGTTGGGGAAAGTGGCATTGGTTGCATTGCCCAGCTGAGGCTACCTGCAACCAAGAATGTTAAGGCATTTCCTTTGCCATGACGTAGTCATAATTGTGATTGGGCAGGTGCACAGTAAGGGTTAGAACTTTTATAACTTACACACAGTGGGAGGATAGTGGAGTGATATGTAGTGTTACCTGGCACCTTAGTCCAATGTGTGCCGTTAATGAGGGATCCCACTGGGGGTAAGTCAATCCCTCCTAGCCAAGCATTTACATTATTAGAGGCTGGGAAGGGAGTGTCTGCCCAAGTAACAGGGCAGAACTTTTTCAAGTGCTATGAGTTTCAGGTGCTAAGGATCTAAGAGATGGGTCCAATAGAGAGTATCAGGTGCGGGTTGCAGGCAGAGCAATGGCATAGAAAGGATCAATACCCTATGTGAGTTGCAATGTACAACAGAGAGCATAGCAAGGAATAAACTATCTGGAGTGAATGGTGTCTATGTCCAGAGCAGAATTCGCTCAGCCTCCTGAGTTGTCTTCTTTAGCACCCCTCAGGTAATGTCTGGGGCTTGTGTCATCCCAGGAAGCCGCATCATCCAGGGGTGTGTGTCTTGCAAGGACATTCCCTTCATTTCTGGTACCAGGTTGGGTCCTAGCCACGCCATGGTAAGGTTTGATGCATCATGCTGGAATCCAAAGAGGACCTGAGGGGGTGTGAACAGAAGCATATCCTCTTCCCCACGTTAACAAATCATTTGGACCACACCATACATTGCTGTTTACATCTTTCCATGAAAGAAAGGGTTTTATGTCTTGAGAGGTTTTAGCAAAGTGCTTTTCTATAGCTGATTGAAATTTATCTTTTAAATTTTGGAAATTAAGGGTAAATAAAGCTTGTGCTAGTAGTGTTGCAGGGTCCTTACTCATATTTCCCTTTTTTGTTTTCTGAGCACATTTTTAAGAGTAGAGTGGACATATTCTACTATGGCCTGTCTTTGGGGGTTATATGAAATGCTTGTGGAATGTTGGATGTTCCACATGTGACAAAATTATTGAAATAGTGAGCTGGCATAAGCTGGACCATTATCAGTTTTAATTTTTGTGGGCCACCTCATAAACAGAAAAGAGAAGATGTTTAGCAACATATTGGGTGGACTCTCCAGGAAGAGCATGTGTGCTAATTAGGTGATAATTGGTATCAGTGGTATACATATCTAAGTTTTTCAAATTCAGGGACATGTGTAACATCTGTTTGCCATAACTGACTAGGTTCTAGTCCTCTCGGGTTAACACCTGTTGAAGGAGGGTGTCACGCACATCCATGTGAAGAGACCACCAAACAGGCTTTGTGTGAGCAATAAAGCTTTTTAATCACCTGGGTACAGGTAAGCTGAGTCTGAAAAGAGAGTCAGCAAAGGGAGTTATGGGTGGGGCAGTTTTATAGGATTTGGATAGGTCGTGGAAAATTACAGTCAAAGGGAGTTGTTCTCTTGCAGGCAGGGGATGGTAGGGGAGTCAGAAGGTGCTCAGTGGGAGAGCTTCTGAACTAGGAGAAGGAATTTAACCAGGTAATGTCAACAGTTAAGGCAGGAACCGGCCATTTTTACTTCTTTTGTGATTCTTCAGTTGCTTCAGGCTGTCTGGATGTATACATACAGGCTTGGGCTCAGAGGTCTGACATTCCTGTCTTCTTATATTAATAAAAAAATAGTGTTGAAGTGTTGGGGCAGCGAAAATTTTTTTGGGGGTGGTATGGAGAGATAATGGGCGATGTTTCTCAGGGCTGTTTTGAGCAGGATTAGGGGTGGCGTGGGAACCTAGAGTAGGAAAGATTAAGCTGAAGGAAGATTTTGTAATAAGAGGTGACATTGTGAGGTTGTTAGAAGGAATATTTGTCATATAGAATGACTGGCAATGACCTGTATACGGTTTTGTATGAATTGAGAAACTAAATGGAAGACACAAGGTCTGAGTAAGAGAAGGAGAAAAACAGGTATTAAAGGACTAAGAATTGGGAGGACCCAGGACATCCAATCAGAGTGCCTAAGGGGGTTCAGCATGATTATTTGCTTGGTTGGCGAGTTTTTGAGCTCTATCCTTGAGTTTTTTTATGTTGTCATATGCCAGGCCAGATTGATAAAGTAAAAACAACACTCTTCATTTAAAAATATACAGAGTTCCTCCACCCCCCGTTTTTTTTTGTTTTGTTTTGTTTTTGTTTTTGTTTTAGCAGTAAGTTGAGGCCTTGGCAATTTTGGAGGACAGAGAAATGCAAATCCAACAATTGTTTGTTAAAAAAGGATTAGAAACGGCTAGGAGAGAGTGAGTAAGATGGATAGTGTGGTGGAGACAGCTGGGTAGAGGTAGAGAGTGGTATAAGAATGGGAATAAGAATAAGTGAGTATAAAGGTAAAGAATAGGACTTCATCAGGGTGAAAGTATTGGAGGGTACCTTGCCACTGAAGATCTATCTACTTCAAGAGAGACTTAAGGGTGGTGGTTTGAGGTAAAACCAGGAGCCACTGAATACCAAGAGCCTGAGAAACTGCTTGGGTGACTTAACTAATAAAGGCCGGTCTGTTATTGGACTGTATAGAGGTGGGAAGTCCAAACCAAGGAATTATGTCTGACAGAAGGGAAGAAATGACCAAGGTGGCCTTCTGAGACCCTGTGAGAAAGACCTCTACCCATCCAGTGGAAGTGTCTACCCAGACCAAGAATTATTTTAGTTTCCTGACTCGGGGCATATGAGTAAAGTTAATTTGCCAGTCCTGGGCACGGGCAAATCCCCGAGCTTGATGTGTCGGGAAGGGAGGGGGCCTAAACAATCCCTGAGGAGTAGTAGAATAGCAGATGGAATGCTGAGAAGTGATTTTTTGAGGATAGATTTCCATGGTGGAAAGGAAATGAGAGGTTCTAAGAGGTGGGCTAGAGGTTTGTAACCAAATGGAAGAGGTTATGAAATGGCGACAGAATAGAATAGGCCTGTGAGACTGGAAGGAGATATTTTCCTTGGTCTGAGAACCATTTGCCTTGTGTGGGAAGAGATTGATAGGTAGAAGTTTCAGTGAGGGAGTAGGTGAGTGACTGATGAGAAGGAGAAAAACTGGCCGTGAGGGATGGAAGTTGGAATGTTAACTGCTTCTTTAGCTACCTTATCAGCATAAGTGTTGTCCTGAGCGATGAGATCTGATGCCTTTTGATGGCCCTTGCGGTGAATGACTACAGTTTCCTTTGAAAGTAAAGCGGCCTTGAGAAGAGTTTCTATTAAACAGGCATCAATGAGGGAGGACCCTTGCGTAGTGAGGAAACCTCTTTCAGCCCATGTAAGAGCATGGTGGTGCAGGATGTGGAAGGCATATTTAGAGTCAGTATAAATATTGACATGTAGCCCTTTTGCAAGAGTGAGGGCCTGAGTTAAGGCAATGAGTTTGGCTTGCTGAGAGGTAGTGGCAGGGGGCAGAGTGGTAGATGTGGAAGATACTATAGCATAGCCTGCCTTTGCTGGTGAGTGGCAACTAGACCTGGTGGAACTGCCATCAATAAACCAAGTGTGATCAGGGGGAGGAACAGGGAAGAAGGAAATATGGGGAAAATGGGGTGAATGTCAGGTGGATCAGAGAGATATAGCCATGGGGGTCAGGTGTGGTATCAGGAATAATGTGGCGGGCCAGCCTAAAACAGTAAAGTTTTTGGACAGAAAGGCTACAGGGTGCAGTCCCAGTTCTTGTGTAAGAATTCCGACCACTCGACCCTGTACTTCAGCTGTGTGTAATGAAAAAGGGTTGGGATGAGTTAGGGAGAGCTAGTGTGGGAGCAGCTTCTAGGACTGTTTTTAAGGAACAGAAAGAGGAGTGGGGAAAGGATTTAGGATCTATGGGGTCAACTAGGTTTCCTTTTGTGAGTTTATATAATTTTTTTTTAGGATGGCAAAACCAGGTATCCAAAGGTGAAAGTATCTAAGCACGCCTAGGAAGGAAAGGAGTTGTTGCTTTGTAGAAGGGGTTGGGGTTTGGGAGATTAGCCAGACATGATCAGCAGGCAGAGTATGTGTTTTTATGAAGAATTATGCCAAGATAGGTAATGGATGAGGAAGAAATTTGGGCTTTGGAGGGGCATACGCGATATCCTTTTGAGAACAGATATTGGAGGAGCAGGAGGATGTCCTTTTGGGAAGATTTGTAGGATCTCTAAAGTAGAAGATTGTCAAAATATTCAATAAGGTGAGAAGCAGATGGATGGAAAGAAAGGAAATCATGAGGAAGTGCTTGACTGAAGTAATGGGGGCTCTCCCTGAAGTCTTGCAGCAGTACAGCCCAGGTAAGTTGCTGAGGCTGATGGGTGTCAGGGTCAGTCCAGGTAAAAGCAAAGAGAAGCTGGGACAAGAGGTGCAAGGGAATAGTGAAGAAAGCATCTTTAAGATCAAGAATGGAATAGTGAGTTGCGGAGGAAGGTATTGAGGACAGGAGAGTACATGGGATGGATAGGCAAAAATTTGGTTGATAAGGTGCAGATCCTGAACTAACCTGTAAGACTTGTCTGGTTTTTGAACAGGTAAAATGTGATATTATTCATAGTATCTTCACTATTACTGCTAATATCACAGTGGGTGTACACCCCACCCTGTTTTATTATTTGTAATATCTCTGCTCTTACTGCTAATATCACCATAGGTGTACATCCTGGGTGTCCACCCTGTGATATTATTCTTAATAACTTTGATGTTACTGTTAATATCACAGTGGGTGTCCACCCTGTGATATTATTCATCATGTCTTCGATGTTACTGCTAATATCTCAGTGGGTGTACATTCTGGATGCACACCCTGTGATATTATTCATATCTTTGATATTACTGCTAATATCATAGTGGTTGTATGCCCTTGGTGTCCAGTCTGTGATATTATTTATAACATGTTTGATATTACTACTAATATCACAGTGAGTGTACACCCTGTGATATATGTAAAATCTTAGATATTTCTGCTAATTTCACAGTGGTTGTACACTCTGGGTGTATACCCTGTCTTATTCATAATACCATCTCCACTACTGCTAATATTACAGGGGTATATACCCTGGGTGTACTCCTTGTGATATTATTCATAATATTTTGATATTACTGCTAATATCACAATGATTGTACACTCTGTGATGTGATTCATAATATCTTTGATATTACTACTAATATCACATTGGTGTTTACCCCTTGATATTATTCATAATATCTTTGGTATTACTGTTTATATGACAGTGGGTGTACACCCTGTAATACACCCTGTACACCCATGTGATAAATGGAAATAAAATAAAATTGAAGATATTACTTATAATATCTTCAATATTACTGCTAGTATCACAGTGTGTGTACATCCTATGATGTTCTTCATAATATCTTCAAGCTTACTGCTAATATCACAGTGGGTGTACACCCTGTGAAATTATTCTTAATAACTTTGATATTACTTCTGATATCACAGTGGGGTTCACCCTGTGATGTTATTCATAATATCTTTGATATTACTGCTAATATCACAGTGAGTGTACACCTGGGATGTACACCCTGTGCTATCATTCATAATATAGTCGATATTACTGCTAATATCACTACTCGGGAGGCTGAGGCAGGTAACACTGGTAACACTTATGGCTCAAACCCAGGAGGTGAAGGTTTCAGTGAGGTGAGATGGTGCCACTGTACTCCAACTTGGGCGACAAGGTGTGACTCCACCTCAAAAAAAAAAAATTAAAAAGCAAAAATCCCAGGAAATCCCGTATCTCTGAAACAACTACCTTTAGCCTTCCATGACCATCTTTATATATGTGATTTTCTTATGTAAAATTTCTAGAAAAGGCAAATCTATAGAGACAAATAAAATGAATTAGTAGTTGCCTGGGACTAGAGACACATATGCATAACACACTTATTTATACACATACCTACAGGTGTATGTATATGTGCTTTGATATTCCGACAAAGAGTCAAGATTGCGGTCTTTTCTTGTGACTTGTTGATGATTCTGTCTCAAATTTTAGTTAGATGATAGGTAGATGTAACTATATGTGTATAAACGTACATACATATGGTATTTTGTAAATATGTCAGGCCCATTGTTAGAGAATACTTTCTTTTGACTTTCCTTCCTCCACTTGTACCCTGTAAACAAACAATTGTTAATAGTTACGTGACCTTCCCTCTCTTTCTCCATGCTCATAGACTCATAGTCAATATAATGTATCATTGGGTATAATCGTATAATGCACATACACCATTTCCTGTGTGTTTAATCATATGTGGGGATTTTACTCAGTATTGTTTGCTTCATAAACACAGGACCATACAATACACAATTTTCTGTGTTTTGCTTCCCTCCATATATTGTGGAAATCCCTCCAAGTCAAGTGATAAATCACCTAATACATTCTTAATTTTTAGTTATTTAAATAATTTACTCACATAGCTCAAAATTCAAAAGGCACGGAATTGTGTATAATGAAACGTCTCCTTTCAACTTTGTTTCCTGGGGCACCCAGTTTGTCCACACAAAAACCTGCACACAGATCTTTTAGATGCTTTATTCATAAAAGCCTTTTCAGACTGGCTTCTTTAACTTAGTAATAAGAACTTAAGTTTCCTCCATGTTTTTTCATGACTTGGTAGCTCATTTCTTTTTAGCACTGAATAAAATTCCATTGTTTGGATGAACCAGAGTTTATTTATCTAGACATCTTAGAGATTCCCAGTTTGGGCAATTATGAATAGGCTTCTGTAAATATCTGCCTGCAGGTTTTTGTGTGGACATAAGTGTTACCAGTGTGACCAGATTTTCACAGACTCCCCCAGAAGATATTCTTTTCATATACAAGTGAGTACGTGAAGGTATGTGTGAATCTATATTTATATAATTTCTTCCTACGTCCACTGCTTTTCATTTTTTTACACCATTTTTTACACCAACACATTTTCATAAAACATCCTGTATTTGCCAATCTAGTAGGTGTAGCTCGAATTATTACCTTGTTTTAAATTGCATTTGTTTTCTTAGGAGACTGAGCATTTTATATATATTCAAGAACAATTTGCATTTTTTCTGTGAACTGTGTGTTCATAACTTTATAATTTTCACCTACTTTTTTTCTTATAGATTTGCAAAAACTCTTTGTATATTAAGGAGATTAGCCCCCTATCTATTTGTAACATTTTTCTCCGTTTGTCATTTGTCATTTGTCTTTTGGCTTCACTTGCAAACATTTTTTAAAAACAAACATCTGTTTGAGTCCCTCTGTCAATTCTTTATTTTTCTTTTTTGAGACAGAGTTTCATTCTTGTTGCCCAGGCTGGAGTGCAGTGGCACGGTCTCGGCTCACTTGCAACCTCTGCCTCCCTGGTTCAAGCAATTCTCCTGCCTCAGTCTCCCAGATAGCTGGGATTACAGGCACTCATGACCACGCCAGGCTAATGTTTGTATTTTCAGTAGAGATGGGGTTTCACCATATTGGCCAGGGTGGTCTCAAACTCCTGACCTCAGGTGATCCACCTGCCTCAGCCTCCCAAAATGCTGGGATTACAGGTGTGAGCTACTGTGCCCAGCCCATGCTTTAAATTCTTTAGGGTATCTGCTATCCTGTCCTTTTTTTCTTTTTTTTTTTTTAAAGATGGGTTCTTGCTCTGTTGCCCAGGCTGTGCAGTGGTGTGATCATAGCTCACTATGCTCTTGAACTCATGGGCTCAAGCAATCCTCCTGCCTCAGCCTTCCGAGTAGCTGGGACCACAGGTGTTCACCACCATGCCTGGCTATTTAAAAAATTTTTTTGTAGAGATGGAGTCTTGCTCTGTTGCATAGGTTGGAGTGCAGTGGCATGATCATGGCTCACTGCAGCCTCAAACGCCTGGCCTCAAGCAGTCCTTCTACCTTGACCTCCCAAAGTGCTAGGATTACAGGCATTAGCCGTCACATTTGGCCTATCCTGCCCTATTTTAAAGAATATTTAGACAAAAGAAAGCTGCTCCTATCGTAGCTTGAGCCCCTTTCTGTAGATGTCTGACCTGCAGACCCTGACCCAGCAACAGATGAGAGATGTACACTAACACAGATATTCTGCCTGTCAGTCGGCTAAGGGGCTCTGCTCTGAGTCTGGAGCATCCTGCTGATAAGCCAGTGAAGTTTGCATTTATTTAGTACAGATTAAATGACAAAGGCTTTGAGTCAACACATCTATTGTAATGCCCAGACTGTTTGTTCCCCAAAGAAGACCACCAGAGTCCAGAGTCAAAGCCAAGCGGCAAGGATCTTTACTACAAGTTTGAACCTGGTCCCTCCTTTACACAGTATACAAGAGGGCCCCGAACAATGCGAGCGTTTGCTTTTTATAGCCCGAAAGTTGCAGGGGAACAAAGAAATTCTTTTGGCTCCCGCGCTTTCAGTAACCTTGAACGGCTGTCTCCTTATCGGACACTTTCCAGGTGGTGTTTGTACTGGGCTCAGGGAGTTTTTAGCCCAGGGCTGAGGAATGTGCCCAGCTCCTTTCATTCCCCCCTTCTTTTCAGGTATCTTTAGAGCCAATCTTGGGTCTTATAAGTCTGATTCTGTTTCAGCGTTTACAGGTTGGTATTGGGCTCTGAGGACCATGAGTTGTACGGTGTCAAATCTCTCCCTAACAAACTGTAAAATTCTGTTAACAACACAAGGTCCTATGGTAAGCAGAAATAGCAGACTTAGCAGGGGTCCAAGGAAGGGGGCTAAGAGAGAAAACATAGAGGAATTCCACCATTGGTCTGCAGCTGAAGCAAACTGCCGTGTTTTTACTTCAGTGCTTAACTTGCGTAACTGTTGGACCCGGTCCTCTACAAGTCCTGATTCATTTATGTAGAAACAACAGTCTTCTTTTAGAAATATACATGTACCACCTTTTTCTGCAGTGAGTAGGTCTAGGGCTCTCCGGTTCTGCAAGGTTACCTGAGCTAGGGACGTGAGCTGTCGCTGAAGGGAGGCAAGGGACTCAGCCGACTCCTCCATAGCAATGGCAAATTGTTGGTACAACTTGTTACTTTCTATGAGGGTGTGACCTAGGGTTCCCCCCGCCAGTCCGGCCGCAATGAAGGATGCGGTGAGGGAGATTCCTGCAATGAGGGGGAGAAATATGGCTCGTGCAGGTCTCGGTCTAGGGACTGGGTGAATAACAGCACTAGTCCAGTTACCGGTATACCCTAGGAACTCGCCAGCAGTTAGTAGAGTCAACCGGGGAACTAATGTGACAGGGAGACACAGTAGGTTATTAACAGAGGGACTAGGTAGGTTCTTAGATAAGGTTCCATTACACCAGAAGAATATGCCTGATGGAGCCCTTAAGGTGATATTAGGGGGCGTTGCAGTGATGCTGCAGAGGCTGGAATTGGTTCCTGAGAAACAGTAGGGAAACTTCTCCTGACTGGGGTTTAGGTATAGGGGCATGTTCAGGATAGGAGCATACGAGAGGTTTCAGAGGTTGTTAGCTTGGGCAAAGGTAGAGGATCCCCATGGCAGAGGGACAGCGGTTAGCGGTGGACGCCCTAGAGTGGTGCACAGAAAGCAGCCAGACAGGCTATGAAGTCCTGTAAGGTTAGCAAGTTCTAGTCCTTCTTGTAATAACTTTAACCAGGAGAAAGGACGCAAGTCTTGTGTTAGTCTGTTTTCCTGTCGTTGGATATTCCCGTGGACCAGGGGCAGTACTTGCACTAGGCCTCACCACAGATAGAGGTGACTGCTAGGCCATGTGGAGGAGGGGGAGTAGTATACAGCCCCATGTTGAGGCGTGGTCCCGTGGGAGTTCCAGGGGTCTCTAACTATCCATGTATATGAAAAGTCTTTATCCCGTCTACGATGGAAGGGCCACTTAGGGTCTAACTGTTTTCTCTCTCCCCAATAACGGGGTCTATGGATGTTACAATAGTTATAAGGACAGCCGGCATTCTGGTGCCACCAATAGTGTTTACAATTGTATTTAGTCTGATCAAACTCAAAGCATATTATTGGTGTCATAGGTTTGGCTATTCGAAAACCAGTAAAATTTAGTAGAATTGGGCTGTTGTACCCTGAGGAAGGGCAATCAGCACTGGCCAATAATTTTCCGGGCTTATGAGGTTGCCCAGGGTGGGTTCGGTTTTTATAAAGCCAGAATCTCTAGACAAAGGGATTATGAGCTGGTTTTGTGATTTCTCCAGCGGCCACTAGGGCGACTACCTAACTGCATGTTAGGGTTAGACTACCTAACTGCATGTTCGCAGTGAGCTATGCTGCCGGCACAGGGTGAGTTTTAAGGGGTTGTTCTTAGCTCTGTCCACAGTCCACGCATCCGGTGCTTCAGCCGCCGCCGTGATTGGTCCTAGAAGATCGGAGGTTGGGTCCACTGGCTTGACGTGGGTGTAGTGGATCCACGATGCGATGCCTTCTACCTTCAGGGAGGTGGGTGTGGTTAAGAGTACCTGGAGTGGTCCTTTCCACCTGGGTTCTAGGGTCTCTTGTCAGTGTCGCTTGACTAGGACCCAGTCTCCCGGCTGGTACAGATGGGGTGTCGGCGGGGGACCGGTCTCATATAGTTCCTTCAGCTTGGGCCAGATTTCTTGATGAATTTTCTGCAAGGCTTGTAGGGAAAATAAGAGTTCAGAGACATTTTCTGTTTCAGACTTGAGCAGATCATCTTTTAGGCCGGGAACTAAGGGTGGGGGTCTGCCATACATAATTTCATAAGGAGTAAGGCCCAGTCTGTAAGGGGTATTACAGGCCCGGAACAGAGCGTAGGGGAGAAGGACCACCCAATTAGTGCCAGTCTCCATAGCTAATTTAGTTAAGGTCTCCTTCAAGGTCCGATTTATTCTCTCTACCGGTCCTGAACTCTGGGGCCTGTAAGCGCAATGTTGTTTCCAATTTGCCCCAAGGATGGAAGCCAAATCCTGACTTACCTTAGTGACGAAGGCCAGCCCATTATCTGACCCTATCTGGACGGGGAAGCCATACCTGGGGAGGATATCTTCCAGGATTTTCTTTGCTACAACCTGAGCAGTTTCCTTTTTGGTGGGGAATGTTTCAGTCCACCCTGAAAAAGTATCTGCAAAGACAAGTAAGTACCGATACCTGTATTTTCCTGGCTTTATCTCAGTAAAATTTATTTCTCAGTAGATACCGGGCCTGGTTCCCCTGAGCCTTGTTCCCGTTGCAGCCTGGGATTGGGGGTAGGCATTGTTAAGCTGGCAGACTTTGCAACTTGTCACGATGTTGCTGGCCATCTCGGCTGTATGTCTGAATTTGAGCTTAGAGCGTCTGATCAGGTCTATCATCCGCCGAGCACCCAGGTGGGTGGTTCGGTGGATGTGTTTTAACACTTGTTGTCCTAATTTTTCTGGTAGGATGGTTTGGTCATTAGTATCAATCCACCACCCATTCTGGATCTGTTTCAGGGGAAGTTTGTCAGTTCACTGGAGATCTTGTTCTGAATAATCAGGGAAATATGGCAAGTTCCGGGGGCCCGGGTCAGGGAGCTGGAGTGCAGGGAGTTGGCTGGGAGCCTTCGCCATCTTTCTTGCAGTTTGATCCGCCAGAAAGTTGCCTTGAGCAGTTGGAGTAGTTAGTTTCTGATGCCCTGGGCAATGCACAATGGCTAACTTTTCTGGCCTCCATAGGGCTGTTAGCAGGGCTAGGATTTCTTGCTTGGTTTTTTTTATTTCTTTTCTTTCAGCCGTCAGTAACCCCCGCTCCCTGTAAATGGCCCCATGTATAGGCACCGTTGCAAAAGCATATTGGCTGTCTGTATATACCGTCAGCTTTTTCCCCGCCCCTAAGGTAAGAGCTTGGGTGAGCGTTATCAGTTCGGCCTTCTGGGCCGATGTCCCCGGGGGCAGGGGTTCCGCCCAGATTACCTTAGTCTCTGAAGTCACTGCCGTTCCAGCGTACCTCTGGCCCTGAGCATGAAGCTGCTCCCATCAGTGAACCAGACGAGGTCGGCGTCAGGAAGTGGGCGGTCCTGCAGGTCTTCTCGAACTCCGTGCAACTGAGTTAGTATCTCGGTGCAGTCATGGAGTGGGGCATCCAGGTCCGGGTTGGGCAGCAGCGAGGCAGTCTCTTACCCAGTGGCTAGCCTCCTTGCAGTAGGCACATTGGTCTTTTCTCAGATTATCATGCCTGGGGGGGCCACCTAGGTTGGGTGTACTCTGGCTGTAGATGTTTTTTTCTGTACTACTGCTGCCAGGACCTTGGTTCAGTGGCCTTAAATTGCCTTTCCTCTGGAGTATCTCTGTTATTATAAACCTGCTGGGCTATCTGAAGGAGGTCCTGAATCCGCTTTTCTTCCGAGTCTTTTAATTTTTGGAGTTTTTTTAATATTTGGGGCTGCCTGATTTACGAAAGACATTACAACAGCTGCCTGAATTCCTGGAGTCTCTGGATCTATGGGGGTGTACTGTCTAAAAGCTTCCATTAATCTTTCTAAGTAGGTGGCTGGGCTCTCTGTCTTTCCCTATAGAATAGAATATACTTTGGCCAAATTAGTGGGCTTGCGAGCAGCTGCCCGGAGACCTGCCATTAGAGTCTGGCGATAAAGGTGTAGCCGTCCCCTACCTTCTGCCGCGTTGTAGTCCCACGCCGGCCTGCTCAGAGGAAAGGTTGCGTTTATGAGGTCGGGGTTGGCAGTCAGTTGACCGTCGTCCCCCAGGACCAGCTTTCTAGCTTCTACCTGTATTCTCTCTCGCTCTTCCGTGGTAAACAAGATTCGGAGGAGCTGCTGATAATCATCCCAAGTGGACTGGTGGGTTAACATGACACTATCCAGTAAAGCCAGTAAATCTTTGGGGTTGTCTGAAAACCGAGCACTCTGCGTCTTCCAGTTATACAGATCACTGGTGGAGAATGGCTAGTACTGGAGCCTGGGGATTCCTGTGTCATCTGGGGGTCCTATTTCCTGAAGGGGTAAAGCCACCGTGGAGTCAGGCGGCTGGTGGGGGGGCTAGTTCGCAACGTGCGCCCTTGCGTCCGCCCCACTGGCCCTTCAAAGTTACTTTCCTTTTCAGTGGGCCCGTGAGTGCCGGCCGCCTCCCGCCCGCCTGCTCCCTCCCTCTATCCTTCTCTCTAATCTTTCCGTTTCTGTCCAAATCTTTGATTGACAGACTCACAGGGTCTCTTCTTTAAGTCTCTATCTCATTTGCGTGCGCGCTCTCTCTGTCATCCCCTGTCCTTTCTCCTTCACACTCAGTCTCTTTCTCTTTCTGTCTCTCTCTGACTCTCCACGTCTGCCGTTTCCTCCCCTTTCTCTTTCCGATTTCCCTTCTCACTTTCTCTCTTTTTCCTTCTCCCGTCTCTTATGGTCTCTCTCTCACTCATTCTCTCCCTCTCCCCAGTCTCACTTTCTGTGTCTCTTCCTGTAAAGGAATGTGGGTTAGAATCCCTGTAAAGGAAATCTGCGCTGGAAGCCGGGAGCCCGGGCACCGGGGCCACAAGTGTGGCGCCGGAAGCCAGGAGCCCGGGGACCAGGGCCGGGAGCGCGCGCAGCGCCGGAAGCCGGGAGCCTGCAGACTGGGGCCGGGAGCGCGCGCGGCGCCGGAAGCCGGGAGCCCGCGGACCGGCACAATTCAGACCGCACGCGCGCACCCGGGGACCGGGGCAATTCAGACTGCACGCGCGCACCCGGGGACCGGGGCAATTCAGAGTCAGCTGTTGCCCGGATCGCGAATGCGCTCCAGCAACTCAGATTGCCAGCGCAGCTGCTGCCCGGATCGCAAACGCGCTCCGGCAGCTCAGATCGCAATTTAAATCAGAAGAGAGCCAGGGGACGTCTCCCACCGGTCTCCACTGGCTGTCCTATAGCGCGTCCGCCAGGACTGTGCCAGCTTCAGTTTCAGACCTCGCGAGTCACAGATTCAGATTCAGAACAGACATACAGACACAGACAGACAAACGGAGATGAGCCAGCTCACCTATCAGTAGATCGATCTTAGCAGATCCGTTGACCAGGGGTCTGGTGGGCTTGGGGAATCCCAGACGAGCCCCCAGATGTAATGCCCAGGCTGTTTGTTCCCCAAAGAAGACCACCAGAGTCCAGAGTCAAAGCCAAGCGGCAAGGATCTTTACTACAAGTTCGAACCTGGTCCCTCCTTTACACAGTATACAAGAGGGCCTCGAACAATGCGAGCGTTTGCTTTTTATAGCCCGAAAGTTGCAGGGGAACAAAGAAATTCTTTTGGCTCCCGCGCTTTCAGTAACCTTGAACGGCTGTCTCCTTATTGGAGACTTTCCAGGTGGTGTTTGTACTGGGCTCAGGGAGTTTTTAGCCCAGGGCTGAGGAATGTGCCCAGCTCCTTTCACTATGAGTAATTAACCCCTGAGTAGAGAGCAATTATGCACCCGAGGTTGATCAAGTTTGGTCTTAGGACCACATGAGTAAACAAGCTGTTTAGATAAACTTCCCCACATTTCCTTGTTGTTTGCTTTTTTTTGCTATCAACTAAAGGTAAAGAGGATTAGACTGCCTTCAGCCAAATCTTTTACTGAAGCTATGCAAGCCTTCTGGCTTTCCAAGAAGGTTTGTGTCTATATCGTATAACTTCACCTTACAATTTTTCCAGCCACACTGACTGATCCCCTACACCTTTCTTCTGAAAAGAAGTCTTCAGATTGGCTTCTTTAACTTAGTAAGAAGCACTTAAGGTTCCTCTATGTCTTTTCATCTCGTGATAGCTCATTTCTTTTTAGCACTGAATAAAATTTCCTTGTTTGGATGGACCAGAGTTTGTTTATCCATTCTCCTACTGTACGATGTCTTGGTGGCTTCCCCGTTTTGACAATTATGAACAAAACTTCTATAAACATCTGTGTACAGATTCGTGTGGACATAAGTTTTCAACTTATTTGGGTAAATACTAAGAAGCGAATGAGAGCTCCTGTTGTTCCACATTCTTGTCAGCATTTGGTGTTGTCCATGTTTGGGATTTGGGTCACATGAACAGGTGTGTAGTAGTATCTCATTGTTTTAATTTGCATTTCCCGATGATTTATGAAGTTGACCATCTTTTCACATTATTATTTGCCATCTGTATATCTCCTTGCTCATTTTTTGCTCAGGTTGCTAATATTCTAATTGTTGAATTTTACAAGTTCTCTGTGTGTTTTGGCTAACAGTGCTTTATCAGTAATATCTTTTGCAAACATTTTCTTCCACTCTATGAGTTGGTGTTTCATTCTCTTGACAGTGTCTTTCATGGACCAGAAGTTTTTAATTTTAATGAAGTTTAGCTTATAAATTACTTCTTTCATGGATCACGTCTTTGGTGTATCTAAAAAAGTGATTGACCAACTCAAGGGTGTGGAGATTTTCTCCTATGTTATCTTCGAAGGGTTTCAATTTTGCGTTTTACATTCAAGACTATCATCCATGTTGAGTTAATTTTTGTGAAATGTGTAAAGTCTGCATCTAGGTTCATTTTTTTAATTTGCATGTTGGAGGTCCTCTTGTTGAAAAAACTCTTCTCCATTGCATTGCATTTGTTCTTTTGTGAAAGATCAATTGATTATATTTGTGTGGGTCTGTTTCTAGACTCTCTATTCTGTCCCATTGATCCATTGCCTCTCTCCTCTCCTCTCCTCTCCTCTTCTCTTCTCTCCTTTTTTTAAAAATTTTTTGTTAAGATGGAGTCTCACTGTCACCCAGCCTGGAGTGCAGTGGTATGATCTTTGCTCACTGCAACCTCTGCCTCCCCAGCTCAGGGAATCCTCCTGCCTCAGCCTCCCTCAGCTGGGACCACAGGCACGCACCACCATGCCTGGCTGATTTTTTGTGTTTTTGGCAGAGATGGGGTTTCGCCATGTTGCCCAGGCTGGTCTTGAACTTCTGAGCTCAAGCAGTCCTCCCACCTCGGCCTCCTAAAGTGCTGGGATTACAGGTGTGAGCTACTGTGCTCAGCCATTAATTCACTATTCTTTCACCAATACCACACTGTCTTGATTACTGTAACATTATAGGAAGTCTTGAAGTCAGGTAGTGTCAGTCCTCCAGTCCTCCAACTGTCTTCTTCTCTGGGTCTTCTGCCTCTCCATATAAACTCTGAAATCTGCTTGTTGATACCTACAATATAGCTTGCCAAAATACATCAATAGCAGAAACTTTTCCTTGAACAGCCTACCTAGGGCAAAGCTGCCATGCCCCATGCACACATTTAGAGCTTTCAATCAACTTTTAGTTTGTGAACCCAAAATATCTAAGACACATCTCAACCTATTTATTTATTTATTTAAGATGGAGTCTCATTCTATCATCCAGGCTGGAGTGCAGTGGTGTGATCTCGGCTCACTGCAACCTCTGCCTCCTGGGTTCAAGTGATTCTCCTTCCTCAGGCTCCCGGGTAGCTGTGATTATAGGCTTGTGCCACCACACCTGGCTAATTTTTGTATTTTTCGTAGAGACAGGGTTTCAGTCATGTTGGCCAGGCTGGTCTCGAACTCCTGGGCTCAGGTGATCCTCCCACCTCGGCCTCCCAAAGTGCTGGGATTACAGGCATGAGCCACTGTGTCTGGCCAGGTCTCAACCAATTTAGAAAGTTTATTTTGCCAAGGTTAAGGACTCTCCCATGGTACAGCCTCAGGAAGCCTGATGATGTGCGCCCAAGGTGGTCAGAACAGCTTGCTTTGGTACATTTTAGGGAGACATGAGACAACAATCAATATGTGTAAGATGGACATTGGTTATGTCTAGACAGATGGGACAACTACAGGTGGGAGAGGGGACTTCCGGGTCATAGGTAGATAAGAGACATCCTTTTGAGTTTCTAATTGGCCTTTCACTGAATACATGATTTATATGTGAGACGAGGGTAGAGGAATAGTCACTTAGTCTGGCTCAGTGAAACAGGAGGGCAGAGGAAGCAATCAGGTATGCATGAGCCTCAGAGGGATGACTTTGAGTTTTGAGTTCTCTCTGTCCTTTGTCCACAAGGAATTTCCTTATGAGTGAACTGGGAGGGAGGTATGTAGCCCCCTTTTTTTTTTTTTTTTTTGAGATGGAGTCTGGCTCTGTTGTCCAGGCTGGAGTGCAGTGGTGCGATCTCGGCTCACTGCAATCTCGGCCTCCTGGGTTCAAGCAATTCTCCTGCCTCAGTCTCCTGAGTGGCCTGGACTACAGGCACCTGCCACCACACCTGGCTAATTTTTGTAATTTTAGTAGAGACAGGGTTTCAAACTCCTAACCTCAGGTGATCTGCCCTCCTTGGCCTCCCAAAGTGCTGGGATTACTGGCATGACCCACCGTGCCTGCTGTAGCTATCTTATTAAGGAATAAAATGGGAGGCAGGTTTGCCTGATGTAGTTCCCAGCTTGACTTTTCCCTTGGCTTAGTGATTTAGGAGGTGGCAAGATTTGTTTTCCTTTCACAGGTTCCATATCCTTTTTTTAGTTTTTAAAACTTGAAGTACAACTTAAAGTGCACCAATCATAAGCATAGAGCTCGGTCACGTGCAGTGGCTCACGCCTATAATCCCAACACTTTGGGAGGCTGAGGCAGGCAGATCAACTGAGGCCAAGAGTTTGAGACCAGCCTGGCCAACATGGCGAAACCCCATCTCTACTAAAAATATAGAAATTAGCCAGGCGTGGTGGCACACACCTGTAATCCCAGGTATTTGGGAGGCCAAGACAGGAGAATTGTTTGAACCTGGGAGGCAGAGGTTGCAGTGAGCCGAGATCACACCACTGCACTCCAGCCTGGGTGACAGAGTGAGATTCAATCTCAAAAAAAAAAAAAAATCGAGAGACAGAAAAAAAAGTGTAGAGCTCAGTGAATTACATGTGCTTCTACACCTGTGTTGTGTGTCTGTCACCCAGAGCGAGATGTGGATTTTATTTTGCTTTTCATAGGCCACGTCATCCCCGTCCCCTTGGATACTCCACTCACTCCTCTTGTGCAGCTTCTGTTTCTTATGTTCTTGAATTTCAGTTGCAAATTCTATTAGTTTTTGTTCACATTGCACCTCTTCTAATTTATGAAGTTTTAAATAGTGACTGTGGCAACTGTCAAAGCTGCATTATCAACAGTGAGGGTGGATCGTGTTACTGTTCGCAATACCCAGTAGCCCTGCGTGAGAGAGAATCAGACTTCTTTCTCTTCCCTATTGAACTTAGACATGGCCATGTGACTTGTCTTGCCAATAATATGTAGACAGAAGTGGTGTGTGATGGTTCCAGGAAGAACCTTGAAGAACATGTGTGTGCTTGATCATTCTTTTTCCCTCTCTGCCAGTTACCAGAATATTCTAGGTAATGGCTGCTTTCCCTGCTTGGATCCTACATAAGAACTACATCATGTGAGCAGAGTACTCAGACACCTGTGATAGACAAGTCATGTGACATATACATCTTTATTTTTATTTTTTCTTAATTGAATGAACTCCCGGGCTCAAGCAATATTCCTGTCTCAGCCCCCTGAGTACATGGGTGTGCACCACCATGCCTGGCTATTTTAAAAGTTTTTTTGTAGAGATAGAGTCTCGCTCTGTTGCCCAGGCTGGAGTGCAGTGGCATGATTATAGTCTCACTGCAGCCTCAAACTCTTGACCTCAAGTGATCCTCCTGCCTTGGCCTCACAAAGGCTGGGATTATAGGCAGGAGCCACTGCACCCAGCCAAAAAAAATTTTTTTTTTCTGTGACAGGGTCTTACTCTGTCACCTAGGCTGGAGTGCAGTGGTAAAATCATGGCTCACTGCAGCCTTGACCTCTTGGGAACAGGTGATCCTCCCACCTCAGCCTCCCCAGTAGCTGGGACCACAGGTGTGCACCATCACACCCAGCTAGTTTTTAGATTTTATGTAGAGATGGGATTTTGTCATATTGCCCAGACTGCCTTGGCCTCTCATAGTGCTGGGATTATAGGTGTGAGCCACTGTGCCTGGCCCAAAAAATTTTAATTGTGATAAAATTCACATAAAATTCACCATCTTACCATCTGAACCATTTTTTTAATCAAACAGTTCAGTAGTTTCAAAAACATTTACATTGTGCAACCAATCTCCAAAATTCTTTTCATCTTGCAAAACTAAAACTCTATATTCATTAAATAATAACTCCTCATTCCCCCCTTCCCTAACCCTTGGCAACCACCTATCTAATTTGTCTCTGAATTTGCGCATTCTAGGTATCTCATACAAGTAGAATCACGCAGTATTTGTCTTGTGACTGTTTTTTTTTTTTTTTTTCACTTAGCATAATGTCCTCCAGGCTCATCCGTGTCACATTATGTATCAGAATGTCATTCCTTTTTAAGGCTGAATAAACATTCCATTGTGTGTATAAATATACACAAACAAGGTCGTGTTGTATGTGTGTGTACATACCACATTTTGTATATCCATTTGTTCATCAATGGATATGTGAGCTGTATCCACCTTTTGGCTATTACGAATAACACTGCAATGAACATTGTTGTACAAGTATCTGTTTAAGCCTCTGCTTTCAATTCTTTGGGGCATATACCCAGAAGTGGAATTGCTAGATCACTTTGGCCTCTTCACCTCTCCACTGTCACCTCAGCCAACGCTCAGCCATGGCCAGCTGCTTCCAGCTTCTTGAATGTGATTTGTTCTCTCTTACTGCCATTCCTTTGTATATGCCTTTCCTTCGCCTGGAAGATGCTCTCTTTGGCTAACTTCTTTTTATTCCCAAAACCTCAATCCAATTCACCCCTTCCTTTGAGAAAATTTTCTTGATTCCATTCTTCTACCAACCAAGATCAGATGCCTCCGTAATCTAAAGTACGAGATGCATATTTCATATTTCTTTCATAGTTCAGTTTAATTTTTTGAGAAACTTCCATCCTGTTTTCCCTAGTGACTACACTATTTCACTTTCCCACCAACAGTGCATAAGGTTCTAATTTCTCCATACCCTTGCCTTTTTAAAAAAAAAATAGATGTCATCTTAATGGATGTGAGGTGCTATCTCATGGTAGTTTTATTTACATTTCCCTAGTGATTAGTGATGCTGAATATCTTCTCATGTGCTTATTGACCATTTGTATATCTTTGTTTTTTTCTTTTGTTCTTTTTCTTCCTTCCTTCCCTCCCTCCCTCCCTCCCTCTCTCTCTCTCTTTCCTTTCTTTCTTTCTTCCTTCCTTCCTTCCTTCCTTCCTTCCTTTTCTTTCTTTCACAGTCTTACTTTGTTGCCAAAGGCTGCAGTGCACTGGCACACTCTCAGCTCACTGCAATCTCCACCTCCCAGGTTCAACAGATTCTCCTCTGGGTAGCTGGGATTATAGGTGCCTGCCACCACACCCGGCTAATTTTTGTATTTTTTAGTAGTAACGGGACTTCACCATATTTGCCAGGCTGGTGTTGACTTCCTGACCTCAGGTAATCCACTTACCTTGGCCTCCCACAGTGTTGGGATTAAGGTGTGTGTTGCAGGAAGTCAGGGACCCCGAATGGAGGGACCGGCTGAAGCTACAGCAGAAGAACATAAATTGTGAAGATTTCATGGACATTTGTTAGTTCCCCAAATTAATACTTTTATAATTTCTTATGCCTGTCTTTACTGCATCTCTGAACATAAATTGTGAAGATTTCATGGACTTTTATCACTTCCCCAATCAATACTCTTATAATTTCCTATGCCTGTCTTTACTTCAATCTCTTAATCCAGTCATCTTTGTAAGCTGAGGATGTATGTTGCCTCAGGACCCTGTGATGATTGTGTTACCTGCACAAATTGTTTGTAAAGCATGTGTGTTTGAACAATATGAAATCTGGGCACCTTGAAAAGAACAGGATAACAGTGATTTTCAGGGAACAAGGGAGATAACCATAAGGTCTGATTGCCTGTGGGACCGGGCAGAACAGAGTCATATTTCTCTTCTTGTAAAAGGAAATAGGAGAAATATTGCTGAAATCTTTTTCTCAGCAAGGAACAGCCCTGGGAAAAGAATGCATTCCCAGGGGGAGGTCTCTAAAATGGCCGCTCTGGGAGTGTCTGTCTTACGCAGTTGTAGATAAGGGATGAAATACACCCTGGTCTCCTGCAGCGCCCCCAGGCTTGCTAGGATTAGGAAATTCCAGCCTGGTGAATTCTAGTCAGACCGGTTGTCTGCTCTCGAACCCTGTTTCCTGTTAAGATGTTTATCAATGACAATGTGTGCCCAGTGGGACATGGACCTTCATCAGAAATTCTAGTTTTGCTCCATCCTTGTGATCTCACTCCATCTCTCTGCCCTTGTGATATTTTATTGCCTTTGAAGCATGTGATCCCTGTGACCCACTCCTTATTCATACACCCCTCCCCTTTTGAAACCCATAATAAAAACTTGCTGGTTTGGCAGCTCAAGGGGCATCACAGAATCTGCTGACATGTGATGTCACCCCCGGAGACCCAGCTGTAAAATTTCTCTCTTTTGTACTCTTTCTCTTTATTTCTCAGACCAGCTGACACATAGGGAAAATAGAAAAGAACTTATGTTGAAATATTGCAGGCTGGTTCCCCCGATAGGTGTGAGACACCATGCCTGGCCTACATGGTAGAGTTAAAAGCTCTGAGAAGAACATATGGAACCCTCTATCCTTCTGGCTCTGACCCCCTCTGTCGGCCTCTTTACCTCTCCACTGTCATCTCAGCCAACGCTCAGCCATGGCCAACTGCTTCCAGCTTCTTGAATGTGATTTGTTCTCTCTTACTGCCATTCCTTTGTATATGTCTTTCCTTCGCCTGGAAGACGCTCTCTTTGTCTGGCTAACTTCTTTTTATTCCCAAAGCCTCAATCCAATTCACCCCTTCCTTTGAGAAAATTTTCTTGATTCCATTCTTCTACCAACCAAGATCAGATGCCTCTGTAATCTAAAGTACGAGATGCATATTTCATATTTCTTTCATAGTTCAGTTTGATTTAAAGATGAGTGCTTGACTGGGCACTAGGAAGACCGTGACAATGACACATGGCTGAGGTCCAAGTGGCTCACTGTGGTGGTAGAGGAAACATACAAATACCTGGATGGTGATGTAATTTAATGGAGTACCTATTGGGCACAGGTTTGACTCAAAGGGCTGAGTGGTCACATGGCACCAGGTAGGCAAGGAATGGCTTTTCTTGGAAGATATTTGAGCTGGGACTTGAAGGATTCTATGAGTGAGAAGACTTATCTCAAATTATTTTGCATTAACTTTGCATCCATTGCCTCCTTCCCCATTACTTGGGAGGTGCTCTGAGTACCATGAAGTCACACACTCTGGTCCTTGAAACTGTACTATCTGCAAGAGGACTGATGTGACAGAGGAGGAAGAGGAGTGATTGAAGGGGAGGAAACATGAGCATTGTACAACTCAAGATTCAGGTAGTGTAGTCTCTTGTACTTTATTCTAAGTATGCTCTTTTCTTCTGTGTATGTGGTTTAATTCAAGAAACTAAATGATTTATTTATTAAAATAAGTGATAAAAAGTATTTGAGCTTTTTCATTTGGTTTGGACTTTTCTGCTCTAGGAACTCAGGGATAGTCTGCCTGGTAGTATCTGTGGAGGCTACCATTGAATCAAGGTAACTTCCCACATGACGTAGTTCTCTAATCAGAATTGTGCTTTCAGAAGGTTTTGGTAGTGGGGGTGAGCAACTGCTAGTCCAGGCATGATCTCAAGGGATGAATGAGAGATTTGATGGCTGAAATATTTCTATAGGACTTAGTAGCTGTTTGTAGAAGGTTAGAAGAAAGAGGAAAGAGTGTGAAGAATTAAAGATGGTCATTTTAAGAATTAGTGTCATTGGGTGGGAATGCTATTTATAAGTCCAAATGGAAGCCAGAAGTTTGGATTCTGGTGTCTGTCTTGCCTCACTGTAGCTATGTGGCCTTCTATAAATTCTTCAGTAAAAAAGTAATGCAGCTGGACCAGGTGATCTCTAAAGACCCTTTCTGGTTCTCAGAGTCTACGAAAAGCTATTTTGCACTCCTATGCTCATCCTTCAGCATGTGGTCAGCTTAGGGTATTTGAAGGCGTTTTAACAAGATCTAGCTATACTCCATTTATTAAAGGACAGGCTGCCAGTTTATTAAAAGACAGCCTGTTCAATGCTGCTTGGAAATAGAATCAGTGTTCTATGTTTAGGGTACTGTGGCAGGTGGTATTGGGGAGCCCATGGTTCCTGCCATGAAAAAAAAATGAGCCATCTAATCAGAGACAAGTCCAAAGCATTTAGATAGTCAAGCAACTATAATCAGGGACAATAAAAGTGCAATTCCTCAGAGTAATGGATTTGAAACAGATTTAAATGAATAAAAAGTATTGGATAAACCTTTGCCTTTCTCTTACTCATGGCTGTGACCATGAGAAATGCTACTAGATGGTGATGATGAAATCAGGCTTAAGTCAACTTGAGTGGCAACCAAGATTTTTGCTCTCCTGCTATGAGAAAACCTCAGACCTCTCTTTGTTCCTTCTTTTCCTCTAAGCCTCCTACTCAAATTTTAGAAAATGTCCAACTGGCCAAGTCTTTCTATTATCAAAGATGTGGTTACTTTGATCACAGTTTGGATAGTTTCCTTACTGAACTCCTAGATACACTTACTGAATGGGAGGCCCTCCCCTGAACTCCTCCCCAACCCCCCAGCAACATTTGCCTTGGATCTATGGCAGCCTTCTAGAGTTGAATGCTAATACAGTAATAGTTTTAGGCTTTTCTTTCTGGGGATTTGGATGACTTCTGGGGTACTTTGCTATACTGTGCTCATCAACATCAACACTGATGAAGATGTAGTTGTATATACCTTGCTATGAAATAGTGTGTTCTCATTACTGCTTCAGTAAGGAGCAACCCCAGAAGATCTGGCAAGAGCTCTAAGCCAGTACAGTAGTTTGGTGACAAAAATGTTAGGGCTGATAATGGACATCTGGTTCCACTCTGCAGCACTCTGGGCTTCAATTAGGCAGAAAATTCTTTTTTTTTTTTTTGGAGATGGAGTCTTGCTCTGTTGCCCAGGCTGGAGTGTGGTGGCATGATCTCAGCTCACTGCAAGCTCCGTCTCCCGGGTTCACACCATTCTCCTGCCTCAGCCTCCCAAGTAGCTGGGACTACAGGTGCATGCTGCCACACCTGGCTAATGCTTTGTATTTTTTTTAGTAGAGATGGGGTTTCACTGTGTTAGCCAGGATGGTCTCAATCTCCTGATCTCGTGATCTGCCCGCCTCAGCCTCCCAAAGTGCTGGGATTACAGGCATGCGCCACTGTGCCCAGCCAGCAGAAAATTCTTTAAGGGGTCTGAGCCAGTCATAGATATGCTTTCTTCTAATCTCCCATTCTAGCCAATCAAGTACTTTTTCTTAGGGGCCAGAATGGAAAGCCAGTTTTCAGATTCAAAAAAAAAAAGAACATACTATGCAAGTTAACTCATTTAATTCTCACGGCAACTCTATGAAATAGTAGTAGTAGTAGTTGTATACTAATTTTTAATGATGAGGAAACTGAGACCCAAGAAGCATAAGGAAATTCTCGAGGTCACATGGCTAGTAAGTGGTGAAACCACGCTATGAACTTAGGCCTTCCAATGGCAGGACTGGGAGTTTTAATCCTACAGTCTTTCAGCTAACTAGTTATGAAATTGACCCAACATTTGCATACACAATTGTTTTTGGATAAGCATAGAAATGGACACTTCTGCTCTTAAAGCTCAAAACATATTTGTTTTATCTTAGTTCCTTCCTCAGGACAGTATCCCTCAGGCCTCTCAAAAAGTATCAAAGAACTGAAACTCACCAGATCAACACATCCAGACAGTGATATGCCCAACCCCTCAATCATCATGATTGCTTCCTTGCCTCTCCCTAGTTCCTGTTTTCTTACACATTTCTTCCCTGCTATATAAACCGCTAGTTTTAGTTAGGGAGATGAATTTGAGACTGAACTCCCATCTCCTTGGCTGCAGCACCCGATTAAAGCCTTCTTCCTTGGCAATACTCATCATGTCAGTCATTGGCTTTCTGTGCGGCAAGCAGCAGGGCCTAGATCAAACCCCAGGTGTTTTGGTAACAGTCACACTAACAGACTAGACACCTAAAATTCTCATTGTTCTACTTCCATCTTCTCCTCAGACCCCAAAAGCATTCAATTTGTGTCACCTTGTACATCTTTTAAGTAGTCCTAAATTAAATAACCATATGGCAGCCAGTATTCCTACTTGACAGATGAAAGGTAGAGACATGGCCTTCATAGAAATGCCTTGGAGTTATGAAGCAATTCTGTACTGTAGGGCAAGCACTGGTTTCCTGCCTTCAGCCTCTACATACTCCCAATGACTCATAAGCACGGTTACCTTATACCTTATACTTTGTGTTACATACCACTGATTTGTAGGCAAAATTATGAAAGTACAGGTGAATAGACTTATTTTACAAATGGGTCCTTGGGCAGGAATAGTATGCCAAGAATCATATTAACAAAATTAACATCTTTCATATTGTCTAATGCAAAGTTGTTTTATTAGCACTGTATGGTAGTTGGTAGAAATGAAGACGTACACACCACCCCCTTTTCCACTGTTTTTTTTTTACATATCCAAGTGTTCAGAGCTGATACCAACCAGAAAACCTGACAGTTAGGTTCCAACTTAATGGAAATAGATGACCCAACTTTCATTATTTCCAATATAGTGTCAGGTGCTCTTTCAGCTTGGAGGCCTATTGTACAGTCTTATAAGATAATGACGAAAAGTGGACCTAGCCAAATGATAAAGGTTGACAGGTGCTATAAATAGGACACGCTGCCTCTAATGAGAGAAACTAGGTCACAGCATCCAAACACTCAACGTAGACAATATAATCCAAAAACGGTTCTTCAAAACTGGCTACCCAAGAAGCACTCATCCCTTTAATAGGATCTAGTTTTCTAGCAAGTAATTTCCTTCAGAAAATAAACCCAATCCAGCAAGTGATTTACAGCTGCCCCTCCCCACTTCCCCCAATCCCCTACCCACAGTGGTTGATACTATAAAAGCAGGCCCTTGGAATAGGTCTGTGTCATAAACCAACCCAGGCTGTTGAAATTCTAAGTTGCTGTTTTATATTCCACTTGCTTTTTGTGCACAATTCAGATAATTTCTATTTCTATAACCCTTTCTATAACGCCTTATTCCCAAAACTGTCCCCTCTATAATTTCCCTTTCTATAACCAAAAGGCAACACCTGATTCTAATGGCATTCAGAATCTGATTGTCGTGTGAGACACTGACATAAAATCATGTGGTGGAGTCAAGTCTGTGTTTTCATTCTTGCTTAAACACTGAAACTCCATCTGTGATTGGTGATTGGTACATAGCAACTGGTAATTAATCTTTTTTTTTTTTTTTTTTTTTTTTTGAGATGGAGTCTTACTCTGTCGCCTAGGCTGTAGTGCAGTGGCGTGATCTTGGCTCACTGCAAGCTCCACCTCCTGGGTTCACGCCATTCTCCTGCCTCAGCCTCCCAAGTAGCTGGGACTACAGGCGCCCGCCACCATGCCCGGTTAATTTTTTGTATTTTTTTTAGTAGAGATGGGGTTTCACCGTGTTAGCCAGGATGGTCTCGATCTCCTGACTTCGTGATCTGCCTGCCTCAGCCTCCCAAAGTGCTGGAATTACAGGCGTGAGCCACCGTACCCGGCCATCTGGTATTCAGTCTTATAGTGGAAGGCATTCTGGGATATAACATAACTAATTTAACTACTTCCAGTTTCACTTCCTCACCTGCAAAACAGAATTAAAAGGCCAGTTTTGCAAAGTTTTTGGGGTTAATGAAAATGTGTGTATACAAAGTACTTGGTTCATGTAGGGCCTCAGTGATGGTTCTTGTTATTTGCAGGGTTACTAGAGCACTTCCATGTATTTATGTCTCTTTGTCGCTCTGACAATGCCTCTGGCAAAAGAAGTTAATGTTCAGATAAAATTCTAGTTTCAAATTTGCTATGTAATGGATCCCTAGGCATGGAGGAAGAAGAGGGGAAGAATGGAAGGATCTTCTTAGTCCTCTGCTCCAGGCCCTGTGCTAGGTAGTTAATACTGTTACATGAAGTGGGTGTTCTTCCCCTCCCTCTCCCCCAAGAGGTGGACAGGGTGAGTCTCTGAGCAATCATGTTGTGCAAGGCCTCTGGGCTGCCTTTGGACCCGGCATGAGGTCTGACTCTAAGGTGCCAGCCTGTTTAAGAGAGATTTCTGAAAGGAACCCGTGTTGCTCCTGCTATCGCAGAAGTTATTCATTGACTCCCATGTGGGCTGAGAGGTGAGGATAAGTCACTTAAAACCCAGGTCTCACGGGAAGATGGAGAGGGAGGGCTGGTATTTGTATTCTGACAGTTTTTTCAGGTCAGTTGTGTTAAGGTTGGTCAGGCAGAAATGAACAAGCAGGGCAAAATGAAAATACTTAAGAGTTAACTGCTATCCACACAAGTGTATTTTAAAAATGGTTTTATTGAATATTAATCAATTACAAGTACAGTGAGCTAGACATTAAGCCAAAGCACAATTGCAGGTTAAATATAATCACAAAGATGTCTTAAATAGAAACCCGCCAGGCAGGCAGGTTACGTTCCTTGATGCCTTCCTTTGGAAAGAAGTGGAGGGGGAGGGAAAAAGGACTTCTATTTCAGGTGACAAGATGATGATGACCAGAGGAGTTTAACATGCTGTAGGTGATTTTCCATGACCAAATCTGTTGGAATGCCAGACTTAGAAAACCAAACAATGAAAAAATCCAGCATGCTCAGTTACATTTGAGTTTCAAATAACGAATGCTTTTATCGTAAATATACGCCAAATATTGCATGAAACATTCTTAAGCGAAATTGTTTCTCTGAAATTCAAACTTAACTGGGCATCTTGTACTTTATCTGACAATCCTACAAATAGATAAATGCAAAAAAGAGAGGAGAGGGGGTTGGAACCCCTGCCACTGGTGGGTCACACAGAGACTAAAAATAAAAACACCACCAATAATGAACCAAAGAGTCACTACACTGGTTACTTACACAGACTAACATCACAATGAGAAAATACAATTACTACTCTGAGTGCTGTTGCCGGGCAACACTCCACATTTCCTCAAAGCTGGTTTTGTAAATGTTTTGAGAAATCTTGATAAAAGTACCTTTTTAGTTTGTAGGTATCAAAGACAAATATTACTACTACAAAGATAAGATGAGCTTGAAACCATGGGAGCAGAAGCAGGTGTTATATGCACATGAAGAGTTTAAATGTTTGGTGTCATGGAGACGATGTTTACACAGTCAAGGTCATCTTCTAGGTCTAGGCTATTGGCCTCAAAGATCTGTGTTCTTTCCTAACTTTGACTGCACTTTCTAGCCTTTCATCCTGAACTTTGGGAGGGGTGCACGGGTGTGTGAGGGACACCCCACTACCAGGGTTCAACTGCATTTCTCTGCAAACACTCTGAATCAACACAAGGGCTTTCAGGGCTGCCTGCAGAAATGGGTAGACTGATAAAAAAGAAATCACAGAACAATCTGAATTCTGGAACGTGAGAGAAACCTCTTTGAAAGGATGGGTGGTAGGGCAGGTGCGAAGATGTGACAAGTAAAGCAAAAAAGAATGTGAAAGAAGGAAAAGCAGAAATGCAATCTACGGTGTGAATGTTATTTCAGAGGAGGCAGAACTCTCTGGCAATGTATACAACTGGTCATACTACGACCATATTTGGCCGTACAAAGTATATAAAATCTTTAGCTTCCTCTAGGTTTTCACTTAAGTATAACCATAGTTTACATTTTAAAACAATTAAAAAACACAGCTTGCATATCACTCATATTCTACAATGTATCACAGCGGTTGTTGTATCCCCACATACACAATTGAATAGGCTTTGAAATCTTTCCAGCATTTCTCCAAACCAGAAATCTGGTAGCTGAGGAATTTCCGATATGGAGAAATTGAAATGGATTAATTTTAATCAGCTCCATTGCATGTAAGGGAATATTACTTATGAAATATACCATCATAAAACAAGATGAACAGGTATGAAACACATGGAGACATGGCCGACTCACTGACACACCTTTCAAACACTAAGAAATGGGACTACAATGTTTTATGTATTAAAATATAAAAGGTTAAAAAGTTTCTGCCATAGTTAAGGCTTTCTAGAGGAGAAAAATTTAATTGTCTCTTAATAGCAGAATGCACACGTTGCTGAAGAAGCCTCATGTTTTAGAGTAGTATTTTTTTAATGCATTTCCTTTTCATATGCTAGATGTGTACAGTAGCTCAAACATCACTTTCACAATTACTTTCTTTTCACTTCTCTGTCACTGATCTGACACTAAACAAATTTAACTTTACTCTTTAAATACATTTCTGACATGAAATCCTAATGTCAGTTGTGAATACCTGCCAAATTAGTAAGGTCTATAGCTTTATGTGAGATAATCAGTCCAACAGAAAACACAGTAAGAAGGCTATTTGTCACAGATACCACACAAATGGGATTCGGACACAATAGGGGAAAGGTGTTTGAAAATACACACCACTTCTGTTTGCAAGGCCATTTACAGGAATCCAGATAGTGCACGTTTAAAAAGGCGGGGGTGGGGACAATGCCCAATAACCCTTCGTGCGATTGGCAGAGCCACTGAAACAGAGAAAACCTAGACAACGTATTGCGTTCTAATGCCGTTCTCCAGCAGAAATCATATTTTTATTTTATTTTTTGTAAAACGGATACAATAATAGAACGTTAACCTACATTACTTTATTTGCTTGCCATATTCAGGCATTTCTCTGTATATTTCAATGCACTTTGCTATTTTGAGAGCAAAGGGAAATCAGTCTAGCCACTAAATCAAGCTCAAAGGAGTATAAGGATGCTATTTCGTGAAAACATCCTAATGTTGATTCTACTTATGCTGCTTGAAAAGCTAGAAACTCCAAACTCCACGAAGGAAAAGGAAAGCAAGAATCCTGGTCGCACTGCTGTTATTTTGCATAGAATCAAAACTCTGGGTTCCATGCTGTCATTTGTTAACAAAGCGGCAGAGTGTTCTGAGCAAAGCGCATGAGGCCTAATACCCATTCCTGGTTGCGATACAAAAACTAAGAGGTATCTGGTCTCCTTTTTTTAAGACCCAAGATGAGGGAGGAGAAAATGAATGGAGTCAAAGGTCATTGCTGGAGCTCATTTTAATTCCAGACTAGTAATTTAGGGAACAGGGAAGGAGGTCAAATACAAGGAGAAAATTTCAGGACCAGGGCACTTAATTTATGCCTGAGTCAAGTATCCAGTTGGCCAACAACAGGTAAACTGGCACCATCAGGTCTGCAGAAGCCCTTTAGTTTTGGAACTTGGGTAAAGCTGGTGGAGACGTTCAGATTCTTTCTTCCATGTGGTTAGGGAAACAGAGGGGCCATTTTGGGGTAGGCCTAATTGGATGATCCTAACTTGCTAGTATTTCTATATGGTACATATACAAAAAATAAAAGGCTTCGGCCTAATTTAATGCCATGCTTTTATATTGGAAAGGGTTCTTCATACAGCTACAGATGAAAATCCCAAATGTAATCAACTTTTGCTAACTTTTGAGTGCACTCATGATGACCTTTGGTTTTCAAGTTCTGAAAAAAATGTATTTGGCTCCTGTGATATATCCATTAACCCACTCTCTTAAGCAGATGAGTAATATATGCACACTCTTTCAAGAACTACTATATACTTGAATCATTATAAGACAAGAAGCACCGCAAATGTCTTCCTTACACAGTACCTTCACTTGGCACACAGAACATAAGACATAGAACACTGGCAGTTTAAATCTTGAACCACAGTTTAACTTCTCAAGTGTAAGGACCAAGATGAAAACTGGCGCATCCATTAATCTAGTTAGTATGATGGAAACAACATACAACCACAGTTAGGTAGTGGTTTATCTTTTTAATGAAGCTATAAAGCTTTCCATATCTATATCATATTAACTCTTTTACTTAACTAAAAATCACAGCTGTATTTATCATTTTAAACTACGTCTGGGGAAGGTAAGTAATACACACTTGACAGCTACTGAAAACTACACAGATGGCAATTTCTTCAACCCTTTGTTACAGCAAAAGAGAAGTAAAGAGGGGGAAAAAAATCCCTCTTAATGAATATCAACTCTCAAAGCTTCATATGGAATTCCAGTGCTATTAAACAAGTAGCCAAGACACACACACCCAGCTTGGGTCACTGAAACTTCAAAAGAAGCAAAAACTGAGGCGAATTCTTGATTTCATTTTGAGCACCCATGCAAGATTCAGCTACAAAAATTCAAACTAGTCTGGATGCCCAGTTCCAGCACTGGGTTGAAGCCAAAATGAAAGCAAAATGTGTGTATTTTAAGAGTCTATGTCTAGAAGTTTTGCATGTAACCATTTTACTTTGCTTCAGGAGATTAAAGGAGGTCACATCACAGCTTAATCACCTTGCATTAAACCCATCGTTTTCAGGGCTTTAAATTGCAACGGCAAGTTTGTGTCCCACTGTCTTTCCTGTTCCTCCTCGTGTTTGTATTTCTTTTGCTTCAAAGCAGAGTAGATGCACAGTATATCAAGTAAATAAGTTAGTGCACTCAATTCATATTCAGTTAAGGTGAAAAGGGCAAGTGTAAGAACTATTTAAGGGATACTTTTTTTTTTTATAAATGTCAATGGCACTTGGTAAATGTTGATGAAAATAAATAGCAATTTCACAAAGAAAATTGTATGGTATTTCTTTCTCACCTTCACTTAAAAAAATAACGGAAAGGGCTTTGGTTTCCATTTTTGTTCTCCTTGTCTAAATACACTAAGTAGTTTGAAGAAATGGTTCAAAAATTTAATGCAAGGATCTTTATGAACTATTTGAAGCATGCCACTCAAAATAAACCCCAAATCTGGAGTAAACAAAAAAGTCCTTGCATTTGTGTGTTATCTATCCACTATTCGGGTCTGAATCCCAGCTTTCTCAACTAAAGAAACAATAAAGTGGTATTTTTGTGACTCTAATGAAGTACAGTAATTTCACTGACTTTTGAAATAAGGCAGCTAATTTGGAGGGGGTAACAATCCCAACAGTACAGATTAAGGGAAGGGAAGCATTTACTTTCTGGAGGCATCCCCTGGGTCCACTGGGGCTGCAATGATACAGAACCACACGCTCTTCATCCTCCTTAATGCAGCTCCTCCTTCACAGTCTCCCCAGTTTTTCACCTTGGAACTCAAGCCTGTGTCAGCCTGCATCTCCAGTACTGTCCCGAAGACCTCTGTGGCAGGCTTGTATTGGAGAGAGCAAGTGGCCTTCACCGGCTTTGACTTCTCTGAATTTAGGAGTTCCTAAGTCAGGTTGGTGTTTGTACCCTTCCCTTGTAAGATAGGCCGATTCATAAAGGGATACTGAAACTTGATGTTTTTTCCTTTTCATCTCAATTTATGTTAATGAGATGTGCAGCTACACAGAACAATACAAAGATTGTTTTCAGTGGAAACTGAATCCTGCTCAGCCAGAAGCTTGGGTTGCTAATGATTTTGTCAGCGTGACTTTGTGCAAAATATCCTCAAGAAGGCTCTGGCTCATTTTCAAAGTAACCAAAAAACCCACAAAAACCAAAAACCAAACAAACAATAGCCAGTGATGCATGTCTGGCAAATCAAAAACAAGCCTGTCGCCTGTCATATGTGTGTATTTGTTATATACACGTGTCATGCATAACAAAACAAATGTAGTGTGTGAATCGTGAACATCTGAAAAAGCATTGGTTATGTTTTCTTATTTCCCATTTCCAAGTCTAGATCAAAGTGATCTTGTTTTAGAAACGGATAATTGCAATGAAAATGAGCCTGAGATATGTTAAAAGGCCGCCCCTGTAAACATTTCCTCAAAGGGAACAGTAGCAGTTGAGTATGTATCAGTTACTCATACTATTCATCACTATAGCAATGCTTTATCAAAGACAAACAGCTTATTTCTAGGCTGTCAGGGACTTCTAGAATATTGATGTTGTTGTGAGAAACAATCCTCTGTAATCCAGTCCCAGGCTGAATCTGATCCGGCTTCACCAGCAGGCATTCACTAGGTCTTCTGCTCTGCGGCTGTTGCGGTCTGGGAAGGCGCCTCTGGCTTCATGATCTGGTAAGTGATGAGATACTCTGGGTATGCCTAGGAAGGACAAGAAGAAAAACAGATCATGCTTCTAGTAGGCACAATATTAAAGCCTTACTGAATGTGGAAGCCTCAAAGGCTGTTAATCGTGACCAATATTCTATATAGACTCAGTCTCTTAATAGGCGCCTGAACAATTTGGAGGTTCACCTACTTAACTGTAGATAAATGTGTATAAACCCTACAATCTAGAAAACTGAATGTTACTTCTACTTTGAATACTGTAAATTAAACTCCATTCATCCCTCATTAGAGAGCCATGTGGCATAAGTAGGGAAACTGAGGCCCAAGGCAGCACTAATATCTTTCTTTTTCACCTCACAGAGCATTAGTGTTGTCACGCAGTGTGTGTTCAATAAAAGCTTGCTAAAGGAAAGAAAAATTTTGCCAAATCAAATCCAAATTAATCATAGAAGATGATGTAACCCACTGAGCTAGAAGGAATACAGGTGAGATGTACTGAGTCACCAATAACCTAGAAACAACAGTTTGGGAACAATTTTTAAAAACTGACTACTCAAAGGCATCATTTACAGGAAAGATAGGGGCTCCAATTTAGACTGGCCTCCTTCATATTCTCTTTCTCTTTTTTCTTGCAATCAGTAAAACACGAGGCTGTGTCTGGAATGGGAAGAGCACTTCTTAGTGGGAGCAGGAAAAAGGCTGATCAGAGGAAGCTGCTGAAAGCCTCAACCAGAAATCGCCATGAAGGCAGCAATTTGGAAGGAAAGGTAGGACACCCCTTAGTGAGCAGACTACACAGGAATTCTTCAGCCCTAACTATCACATGATGATGAAGCTAGACTCAGTAGTTCAGAGTGGTCTGTGACTAAAAAAAAAAATTCTTGGGTGAGCAAAGTGTTTTGGGGACCAAAAATAGTTTGTTCAATGCTGACCAACAAATTGCTTGCATATAGATACAGGATAAGATAATAAAAAGAATGAAGGACAAGTAAAAACTGAACTTTAATATTTAAAATGTAGAAATAAACATGTGATAGATTTACTGAATAATTTATAGCTATACCCCTTGACTTGGGAGACAGAAACATACAGCAGACACATACAGCTGTGCCTCAGCTCTCCTCATCTGTAACTATTAAGATATAATATTAGGATTATATCCTAACATTTAAAATTAAGTATTTTATATTTAATAATATTAGGATTTTTGTGAGATAATATTTAATATTAATGTTAGGCCGGGTGCGATGGCTCACGCCTGTAATCTCAGCACTTTGGGAGGCTGAGGTGGGCGGATCACGAGGTCAGGAGATTGAGACCATCCTGGCTAACATGGTGAAATCCTGTCTCTACTAAAAATATAAAACATTAGCCGGGCGCGGTGGCGGGCGCCTGTAGTCCCAGCTACTCGGGAGGCTGAGGCAGGAGAATGGTGTGAACCCGGAAGGCGGAGCTTGCAGTGAGCCGAGATCGCGCCACTGCACTCCAGCCTGGGCGACAGAGCGAGTGAGACTCTGTCTCAAAACAAACAAAAAAAATTAATGTTAATATTAGAATTTTTGTGAAATATTTAATATTAATGTTAATATTTTAATAGGATGTTTGTGAGATAAATTTAATATTAGTGTTAACATTTAGTAATATTAGGATTTTTGTGAGAACTAAATGCAAAAGTCTTAGAAGAGGTTTGACATAGTAAGGATCTATTATTGTTATTCTTTTTATTAGTATTATTCATTAGAGAGTACTCCCTCCTAAAAGGTCTCAGCAAGGACTTTAAAAAGAACAAAAAATATTAATATGTTAAGTTCTGTCTATATATATATAAGGAATCATTCATAATATTATTTTCCATAATTCCAGTCTGCTCTGATTTTAGTTAAAAATAGCAACAGTTTCTATTTTAGTACATTTGGTGGGAAGAAACCAAGATTGAGAATCTCTCCTGACTTTCCAATCTGAAGTCTCAGTAACCAGTTTGTACTTTTATTTCTGTGAGAATATTATAGTTTCTCACAAAAGAAACTATTTGTAGTTTTTTTTAGTAGAGATGGGGTTTCATCGTGTTAGCCAGGATAGAACACATGGTGTGAGACGTGGACCCTGCTGTGAAGGAACTTACCATGCAGACAGACAGAAACAGGAGAAAGGTAAAAAGAACACAGGCTGGCAAATGCTGAGTGTCAAAAATGAGTGGACACCCACTCCTACTTCCTTGTGTCCCAGTGAAGTTTAATATCTATAATACTTTCTATGACACATTATTTTACTTGCGGAAAAGTTGTTGAAGCAAAGGAGTCAGTGCCAATGTCTGCATTTAGGTAGCTCATGATTTACAGTGATCCCTGACACACATCCATTTTAGTCAGGCAGATTCTAAGATTCTAATGGCATGAATTACTTAGAGGTCCTTATCGAAGTGCTCCCGGTTCCTAATGATTAGGCTACCGAATTGTTTCTGTGTGCCCTTTAAGATACTAATTAATCACATCACAGTCCAGAGGATTAAAGGCAAGGGAATTACTAAACTGCACAACTAGAAGGGCCTAAGATGAACCAAAAACCATCATTTTCTGTCAAGTCACTTTAAATCCACACTGGTTATACAAGCATTGTGTGTGTGTGTGTGTGTGTGTGTGTATGTATGTGTTTAATACAAAACTACTTTTGCTAACTCATTTTCTGAAATTTCTTCTTAATCCAAATCCCTAACACTAAAATTTAAATTCAAATACTCTCAGTTTATGTCTCATAGAGGTGAGGAAGGGACCGTCATGCTCTCTTGAATGATTCTGTATGTTTGGAAACCATTTTAGAAATCATTCTCTTCTATAGTCTTTTCTTCTCGGGTTAAGTAATTCTGCCTTGTTCACATCAGTTCAGTAAAGTAGGTGAAATCTCTGGAGCAGAGAACACCTCGCCTTCATGTCTAATGTGAAGTTTAAAGTACAACATATACAAATACCACTGACAGCTTAAGTCCAATCATATGTTATAATCAGAGCCTTTTTTCTTTCCAAGTACAGTTCAGTTAACCTTCAATGTATCTTTTCAATCTTCAAGAAAGAAACAATCTCACCAATTACAAATACTACTACTCAAATCAATCCTCAATCAAAAACACATCAAACATTTGTGTGTTTTTGAAAGTGTTAAACGTTAAGAGTGAAAGATGATTTAGAGTATGACTAAGGAGAATGAAATAAAAGTTAGCAAAGGAAATCTTCCCTATAAAATCAGCAAAAACTGCTCATGAGAAAGCAATTAGTAGACACTACAGTTAACATGATCCATGTGTACAAGTATACCTGAATACGGAAGCGCAATTATCCTCTCCTGAAATAAAATAAAGGCTGAGTGCATTTCATTATTCAAGCTTTTTTTCTTTCAAATAAGTTTTGTACTAATCACTCTCTAAAATTATTTCATGAGACTCTGACTAAATTATCAAGTCAAATTTTACCTGGGAGATGGTTAATCAGTAAATTTCAGAAAAGTAAACTTATACTTATCTTCTAAGTGTTCCTTATTATTTCTTTGTACCCAACTATGAAAGAAATATTTACTACTACAGATAACTTATATTTAAAATACATGATAAAGAGAACTGAAACCACTCATTAATGCCCAGTGATAACCATCTTATGTTGTGGGTGAATCAGAGATAACTTATAGTATATTTAAAATATATGGTAAAGAGAACTGAAACTACTCATTATCACCCAGTGATAACCATATTCTTATGTTGTGGGTGAATAAATCACTCATTAATACCTGGTGATGACCATATTCTTATGTTGTGGGTGAATCTATCTTTGGTATACATTATGTAAATGTTAAAAAATACCAGACATATGAATATATTAAAATTTATTTAACAATTCTACTTTTGCTGAATATTTAGGTTGTTTAAATTTTTTATTATGATAATCAAGACAGTGACGACTATCCATATATTCATGTATATAGTGTGTGTGTAACTATCACTAATTATTCCAATACAAATTTCTAGAAGTATAATTACTGAATAAAAGTAAAAAAAAAGCATCTTCTCTAGAAGTTTAAGGTTTATGATTTAAACAGAAAAACATGACAAACTTATTCCTCCCTTTTAAAAAACTTTTTATTTGGAAACAGCTGCCAACTTACAAGTAAGTTGCAAAAATTAAAATGGTACCAAAAATAGCAGCTACATAACCTTACCCAGATCTACCTTTGGGAAGGTTTTATTTATCTCATTTATCATTTGCACCTTCCCTATCTCTGTTTGCACCTTCCCTATCTCTGTATACTAGATACATCCACACCCACATACACTCCTGCACACATACACAAACACACATGCATTTTCCCTGAAACTTTTACAAGTTACATACATCATCATGGTCCTTTATCCCTAAATATGCCAGTATATATTTTCTAAGCATAGAGATATTGCCTTACGTAAGTACAGAATCAACCTTATAATTTTACATTGATATAATCCTTTCATTTAATATCCATATTCCAATTCTGTCAGTTGATCTAATAATGTACTTTCTCTTCCAATATTGGCTGCAGTCTGGGGGCAGAAAGATCACTTCGTTTTCATGTCTCTTGGGCCTCATGTCATCTGGGAAGTTAGCACTGCCTTTCTCTGTCTTTTAACGCTTTTGAAGAATACAGTCTTTCCACATTAAAGAAAGTAAAACATTCCTCATTTTGATTAGACTTACATCATGTATTTTTGGCTGGAATGCTGCAGAGATGTCGTGCCTTTAGTGCATCCACCTAGAGAGACAATATAAGCCTATCTGTCCCTCACTGGTGATGTTGATTTTGATTATCTGGTCAAGGCATTGTCCCCTTTCTCCAATATATAATGACTACTCCCCCCAGCCCACTTTGAAAGTAAGTTTGTAGTAAGAATATCATGCAAATATTCTTCTTCTTAGTGGAATAATCCCCATATTTAGCATCCATTAATAATTCCTGCCTGGTCTAATAATGGGTACATGATGAGTCCCATGTCATCCCTCCCTCTCTCCTTCCCTGTTTCTCCCTCCTTCCCCCCTCCCCTTCCATCCCTCTTTCTCCCTCCCCCATCCCTCTTTCTCCCTCCCCCATCCCTCTGCCTATCCCTTCTTCCCTCCCCCATTTCTCCCTCCATCCCTCTCTCACTCCCTTTCCCTCCCTTTCTACCCTTCTTTCCCTCTGCCTCCCTGTACCTCTTTCTCCCCTCTCTCTTGCTCTCCCTCCCTCCCCCTCTCTTTCCCTCACTGCATGCTCCTCACTCATTCCCTCGTCCCTCTCTCCCACCCTCTGTTCTCCCTCCCTCTTTCCCTCCATCTCCCTTCCCTCCTCCTCCCTCCCTCTCTCTCTCACTCCCATCCTTCCTCTCTTTCTCCCTTCCTCTCTTTCTCCCTCCCTTCCTTCTGCTCTCTCTCCCCCTCTTCCTTCCCCTCTCCCTTCCTTCCTCTTTCTCCCTTCCTCCCTCTCTCCCTCCTGTTGTTTCTCTCCCTCCCTCCCTGTCTGTCCCTCTCTTCCTTCCTCTCTCTCCCTCCTTTCCTTCCTTCTTTCTCTTCCTTCCTCTCTCTAGCCCTCCCTCCCTTCCCCATCTCTCTCCCTTCCTCCCTCTCTCAATTCCTTCCTCCTCTTTCTCCCTCCATTCCTCCCTCTCTGTCCCTCCTTCCCTCTCTCCCTTTTCTCTCTCCCTCCCTCCCTTTTTCTCTGTCCCTCCCCGTTCCCTCCCTTCTCTCTCTTCCTCCCTACTTTCCTCTCTCTCCTTCCCTTCCTCCCCACCTTCCTTTTTCTCTCTCCTTCCTCCATTCCTTCTTCTTTCTCCCTCCATTCCTCCCTTTCTCTGTCCCTCCCTCCCCTTCTCTTTCCATCTTCCTCTCTTCCTTCCTCTCTCAACCCCTTCCTCCCTTTCTCCCTCCATTCCTCCCTCTTTATCTGTTCCTCCCTCCTTCTCTCTCTCCCTGTCTTCCTTTCTCTCCCCTCCTTCCTTCCCCTCTCCCTCCTTTTATTCGTCTCTCTCTCCCTCCCTTCCTTTCCCTCCCTTTATTCGTCTCTCTCCTTGTCTTCCTTTCTCTCTCTCTCACTCCATCCCTTCCTTCCTCTCTCTCCCTCCCTTTCTTTCTCATTCCCTCCCTCCCTACCTTCTTCTCCCTCTCTTCCTTCCTTCCTCTCTCTCCCATGTCTTTTGCTCTCTCCCTCCCTTCCTGCCTCTCTCCCTCCCCACCTTTTCTCTCCCTCCCTTTCTCACTTCCTTACCCTCTCTCCTTCTCTTCCCCCTCCCTCTCTCGTTCCTTCCCTCCCTCCTTCCTCCCCCCCTTCCTCTCTCTTCATTTCCTCCCTCCCATCCTTCCTCTCTCTCCCTCTCTTCCTTCCTCATTCTCTCCCTCCCTCCTCCCTCTCTTCCTTTCCTTCCTCCCTCCCTTTCCTTCCCTTCCTCCCTCCCTTTCCTTCCTCTCTCTCTCACTCCTTCCCTCTCTCTCCTTCCCTTCTACCCGTCCCTCCCTTCGTCCCTCCATTCCTTCCTCTCTCCCTTCCTCTCTCCCTCCCTTACTTTCTCCCTTCCTCTCTCCTGCTCTGCCTCCCTCCCTATCTCTTTCTCACTACCTTCCTCTGTCCCCCTCCCTCTCTTCCTCTCCCCTTCCTTCCTCTTTTTCTCCCTCTTTCTCTCTCCCTGCCTTCCATTCTCCCTCACTTCCTCTCCCTCCCTTCCTTCTGCTCCCCTCAGTCCCTCCCTCCTTTCTCCCTCCTTTCTCTCTAGCCCTCGCTGCTCCCTTCCTTCCTCTTCGCCCTCCCTTCCTTCCTCTCTCCATTCCTTCTGCTCTCCCTCCCTTTCTACCTGTATCTCCCTCCCTTCCTCCATTCCTCCCTCTTTCTCTGTCCCTCCTTCCCTTCCTTCTCTCCCTCTCTTCTCTCCCTTCCTTCCGCTCTCCCTCGCTCTCTCCCTTTTTCTCTCTCCCTCCTTCTCTCTCCCTCCCTCTCTCTTCCTCCCTCCTTCCCTTCCGCTCTCTAGCTCTCCCTCCCTTCCTCTTTCTCCCTTCATTCCCCCTCCCTTCTCCTCTCTTCCTCCCTTCCTTTTTCTCTCTCCTTCCTCCAATCCTTCATGTCTCGCACTCTCGCCCTCCCTTCCTTCCTCTCCCCCTCCCTCCTTTCTTTCCTCTCTTCTTGTCTCCCTCCTTTCCTCTCTTCTTGTCTCCCTCCTTTCCTCTCTTGCTCCCTCCGTTGCTTCCTCTCTCGCTTTCTCCCTTTCTTCCTCTTTCTGTTTCTCCCTTCCTTCCTCTCTCCTCTCTCCCTTTCTCCCTTCCTTCCTCTCTCCCTTTCTCCCTTCCTTCCTCTCTCTCTCCCCCTCTCCCTTCCTTCCTCTCTCCCCTTCTTTCCCTCCCTTCCTTCATCTCTCCCTCTCTTCCTCTCTCTCCCTCCTTCCCTTCCTTAGTCTCTCTCTCCCTTTCCCTCCCTCTCTCAATTCCTTCCCCCTCCTCTTTCTCTTTCCCTTCCTCTCTCTCTCCCTCCCTTCCTTCTGCTCACCCTTGCTTTCTCCCTCCCTCCCTTATCTCTCTTTCCCCATCTCTCCTTCCCTCTGTCTCCCTTCATCCCTTCCCTGTTCCCTCCCTTCTCTCTCTTCCTCCCTACCTTCTTCTCTCTCCTTCCTCCATTCCTTCTTTCTCCCTCCATTCCTCCCTTTCTCTGTCCCTCCCTCCCCTTCTCTTTCCCTCCATCTTCCTCTCTCTCCCTCTTCCTTCTGCTCTCCTTCCCTACCTTCTTCTCTCTCTTCCTTCCTCTCAATCCCTTCCTCCCTCTTTCTCCCTCCCTTCCTCCCTCCTTCCCTCTCTCCCTGTCTTCCTCTCTCCCATCCTTCCTTCCCCTCTCCCTCCCTCCTTTCTTGTCTCTCTCCCTGCCTCCCTTCCTCTCCCTCCTCTCCCTCCCTTTATTCGTCTCTTTCCCTCCCTTCCTTCCTTTCCCTCCCTTCCTTCCTTTCCCTCCCTTTATTCATCTCTTTCCCCATCTTTGTTCCTCTCTCCCTCCCTTCCTTATTCTTGCTCCCTCCCTCCCTTCCTCACACTCTCCCTCTCCCTCCCCCTCCCTTCCTTTCTCTCGCTCGCTCCATCCCTTCCTTCCTCTTTCTCCCTTCCTCTCTCTACCTCCCTTTCTTTCTCATTCCCTCCCTCCCTTCTTGTCTCTCCCTCTCTGCCTTTCATGTCTTTTGCTCTCCCCCTCCCTTCCTTCCTGCCTCTCTCCCTCCCTATCTCCTTCCTCCCCACCCTTTCTCTCCCTCCTCTCCCTCATTTCCTTCCTTTCCTTCCTCTCTCCCTCCCTCCCTTTGTTTCTCACTTCTTACTCTCTCTCCTTCTCTTCCCTCTCCCTCTCATTCCTTCCCTCCCTCTCATTCCTTCCCTCCCTCTATCCCTTCCCTCCCTCTATCCCTCTTTCTATCCCACCCTCCCTCCCTCTTCCTTCTTCCCTCCCTCTCCTTCCCTTCTACCTCTCCCTCCTTCCCTTCCTTCTGTCTCTACCTTCCTCTCTGTCACCCTCCCTCTCTTCCTCCCTTTCTCTCTCCCCGCCTTCCATTCTCCCTC